>NC_037088.1:48398896-48616396 GCF_002994745.2 Rosa chinensis | reverse complement strand
AATGAACCTCAACAATTTAAATGCAATATACAAGTCATACGACTTTAGGAGGCAAATTGATATAGGCCAACATCTTTGCAATTAAAATTGAAATTTTTATCTTATGTCCACGCACATCCATCGATAGAATATTTACAGACATGATGTGAAAAAATACGCACGTTTCGTGGTCGTCATGCCATCGGTCAACCAAGAAAACATACAAGTAACGACGGTTGACCAATTTGATTGGATTCGAAATATGGTGAAATTGGCCAAATTTTTTACCACACTCATAATTTATTATAATAATCTCATCCAACGGTCGGTTTTTCCATTTTATTTAAGTTGATAGAGGTTTCTCTTTGAAGTGTATGATATATAAATATAAGTTTATAAAAAATATTATCTTTAAAGATTTATTTGTAAATAAAGCCCGCAAGGCCCACCCCGAAAAAGCCAGCAAGGCTTTGCCCGGCCCGGCCTGAAAAAGCCCGCATTAAATGGATGGACTTGGATCCTTCAATTTACAATAAAGCCCGGCCCCGCCTGGCCCGCTATTATTTAAAAATGGAGTAAGGCCCGGCCCGTTGATGAGGCCTATGGATTTGGATCGAGCTATCAATGATTCGCCGGGTTAACCGAGCGGGTTTGGATCAAATTTTTTTTTTTAAGTAAACGGATTTGGATTTAGCTCTATCAGATCCAAATCCGGTCCATTTACAGGTCTACTCACAATAAGGCACAAAGCCACGCTTTGGTATAAAACCCTCCTTAACTGGGGACTTCGGGGACTTGTACATACAGCCCAGCATAATTAGCAACGGTTACGCTCATGCCTCAGGGCATCACCTTCAAGCTACCCGTTAATGCCTCATGGCAACCCCGAGCTTTCACGCTCACGCCTTCGCTGCGACCCCGAGCTTTCACTCTCACGCCTTCACGGCAACCCCGAGCTTTCACTCTCACGCCTTCGCAGCATTCCCGAGCTTTCACGCTCTTGCCTTAGCGACAATCCCAAGCTTCACACTCACTTCTCCTTGATATAATACACATTAATGGAACATTGAATTCTTCTACCATTTGTCGTTTGCCACAAATCGAATTATTTTCACTTTCCATTAATATGAACAAAAACCAAACAAACACAAGCATTCGCGTATTCATCGTTCATGAATTACAAACGCTTGCCTTCATGCCACTCATGCAACTTACATCGAGCGTAACCTTGTCAACTCGACCTCATTCTTGCGAGGACCACGCATATCATATACAATTCATATGCTTATTCGTGATATGTTCACACAACCATACGCATTCTCGAGTTTATATGTCATAACCGATCGTACTCGGCGCCATTCACATGCATACAACAGCATGTATCATGCACCTCATACATTCGTATATGCCAATGCATATCAATGAAACTCACATACATTGCCCAATACAACAAGCATCCTACGTGCGCATGTTCCTATATTTGTTTTACAGGTTGAAGAGTCCCTTCTTGTTTACGGAGTTCGGGGACTTGTAGGGGCTCGGCGCCTCCCGTGCGTCACTTATGCTTGATGACATTGTGTTTATAACTCCCCAACCAAGAAGCTCCTCTTACTTGGGGACTTGTAGATACCTCTCACTAGCATGACTAATTTGCTATCTCAGCAAGCATAAGTAACACCCTCCTAGGGGGGGCCCACAAGCCATGGTGGGGCCCAACCACGACATGCATACTGTAGCCCGACATACAACCTACCCCGTGGTAGTCAGAAGTGGTCAAGACCTTGCCGGGAAGCAACCTTCCCAGCCTTGCCAATATGCCTCCACAATATGCTTTCTACACTAGAATAAGGACTCTTAGTCCCACATAGAAGAAAATGTAAAGGAGAGGGGTTCCCTTACCTATAAAAGGGACCCCTCCTCCCACTTAAACTCCACTCCATTACATCCCTTGTAATCCCTTTGGGCCGCAAGGCCCAATACACTAGTTAAAGCTTTTAAGTGAACGTAGTCTCCCGCTAAAGTGGGAGACGAACCACTATACATCTCATGTCACACACACACACACACTCTCTCTCTCTCTCTCTCTCTCTCTCTCTCTCTCTCTCTCTCTTTCTTTCTTTTACGTTAATTAGACCCCCTCAGTTACCAACATTAACAGATTATATAAGCAATTGCATGTGCAGCTTTGCCCATCACGTGTATGTGTAAGGCAGGTGGAACAAAAACAAAAAAAAAGAATAAAAAGAAGAAGAATGCTCTGTGGGTTATTTTGTTCTCTCGTGCACCCTACCCTCCTGTTCTCTTCACACAATTGCAGCCATTCTCCTCTCTCTTACCATCCCTAGCTACAGCAGCGCCGCACTCCCCATTTTTCCTTTATCTTTTCTTCTCCTCACCAAGAATCACAACCACCAACCCATTTTTCTACATTTTCTTCACTACTCCACCAAAAAGCTTCATCAATTTCACAAATTTCAAAGGGGAAGCCCAAGCATCAAGAACTTCATCACCATTAAATTTGGGTAAAAGTGAGGAGCCTTGGATCAAGGCTAACTATAATTGGTCTATAGCAATTTGTGGCTTGTTCTTATTACTCCCTACTTCTCTTTACTTTTTCCTCTTTAAATTATGTATTTTGATGCTAGTTTGGTGATGGATAGTGAGTAGTTTTATTGTTGGGGGCTAGGGATGTGTGTTCTAGTCCAAATCTTGCATAAAAGATGCTTATTTTAATGTAATGATGCAATTTTCATATTATGGATGTTTATATATATATTTTTTGGGTTAAAAGGCATGTCTAGAAGCCTAGTCAACTCTAGGGTGTGTATTTTGAGCATGTCTAGGATGGAATTAAAGGTTTGACCCCCTCTAATTCCTAAGCTAGAAACCTTCAATTTCGTATTCGAGAGGTTATAAGCATGGTCATTTACACCCGTTGCGTGAATGCGCGCGCAGGCGGGTTGCTTAGTAGTCTAATTCCTCGATCTCTAGGCCTCTTGATGTGAATTAAAGACCCTTGAACCGGCTTTAATTCATGCCAAGTGAGTTCCTACGACCCTTGAACCAGAGTAGGAATACCATGAAAGGGAATTTCGGTCCTTGAGCCTTGAACCGCCTTGGATACGACTATCGCCAAAGTAGGAAATTTGCATCTACATTAGATTAGCTTCCGACACATGAGATTTGGGTGAAGAAACCTCCCTAGCACCCGGTATTCTCATTATATTGTTTACACTTTTCTATTTTAATTTCTTTGCATTTTTTAGTAATTGATTTGCATTTTATTACTTTTTGTTAAGTTCAAATTAACTCTCAATCATTGAATCCATCGACTCATTTTTGTATTGTTAACATTAGAACCGAAGGCTCTAGTTAGCTTTAGAGAGAGAGAGAGAGGTACACACGAGAAGTATAGTGGTTCGTCTCCCGCCTTAGCGAGAGACTACGTCCACTTGAATATTGTAATATGTGTGTTTGGGCCTTGTGGCCCAAGGGGATTACAAAGTGTGTAATGGGATGGGATCTAAGTGGGTGGAGGTCCCTTTTATAAGTAAGTAAGCCTCCCCTCTTACACTTGTTTTCAATGTGGGATGTTAAAGCCACTATTCTAGTCTAGAAAGCCATATTGTGGAGGCATGTCGGCAAAGCCGGGAAGGTGGCCAACATGCTTTGAAGGTGGCTTCCTGGAGAGGTGTTGGCCGCTTCCGACTACCATGGCGTAGCTTGGACATCAGGCTATGGGATGCATGTCTCGGTTGGGCCCCACCATGGCTTGTGGGCCCCTCAAAGAGGGTGTTACTTATGCTTGGTGATGTAGCAAAGTAGCTTGCTAGTAGAGGTATCTACAAGTCCCCGAAGTCCGCAAGTAAGAGGAACTTCTTGGTTGGGGAGTTATAAATATGATGTCATCAAGCATAAGTAACCGGGCGGCACTGAGCCCCTACAAGTCCCTGAACTCCATAAGCAAGAAGGGACTCGTTTACCTGCATAATAAAGACAAAAACACGCATATGTAGAATGCTTGTTGCATTGATATGCGTTTGGCATATACAAATGTATGAGGTGCGTGATACATGTTGATGTATACATGTGAATGGCGCCGAGTATGATCAGTTACGACGTATAAACTTGAGAATGCATATGGTTGTATGAACAAACGAATTGCATATGATAAATGCATGATGCGTGCAAGAAAGCGAACGAGGTTGAGTTAACGAGGTTATGCTCAGTCTAAGTTGCATAAGTGCCACGCAAACAAGCGTTTGTAATTCGTGAATGATGAATACGCGAATGCTTGTGTTTGTTTGGTTGTCGCTCATATTAATGGAACGCGAAAAGAATTCGATTTGTCGCGCGCGACAAATGGTAGAAGAATTCAATGTTCCATTAATGTGTATGATGTCGATGGGATGTGAGTGTAAAGCTTGGGAATGCCGGAAGGCAAGAGCGTGAAAGCTCGGGGGTGCCTGGAAAGCATGAGCGAGAAGCTCGGGGGTTGCCCAGAGGGCGTGAGCGGGAAACTCGGGGGTCGATGGGATGTGAGTGTAAAACTTGGGAATGCCGGAAGGCATGAGCGGAAAGCTTGAGGGTGCCGCGAAGGCGTGAGTGGAAGCTTGTGAGTGGGAAGCTCGGGGGTGAGTGGAAGCTCGTGGGTGCCGCGAAGGAGTGAGCAGAAGCTCAAGGGTGCCGCGAAGGTGTGAGCGGAAGCTTGTAAGCGAGAAGCTCGAGGGTGAGAGGGAAGCTTGGGGGTACCGAGAAGGTATGAGCGGAAATCTCGAGGGTGCCGTAAATGGGTGAGCGGAAGCTCGTGGGTGCCGCGAAGGCGTGAGCGGAAGCTCATAAGCGGGAAGCTCAGGGGTGAGCAGAAGCTCGTGGATGCCGCGAAGGCGTGAGCAGAAGCTCGAGGGTGCCGCGAAGGCGTGAGTGGAAGCTCGAGGGTAAGCGGAAGCTTGTGAGAGGGAAGTTCGGGGGTGCTGGGAAGGCATGAGTGGAAAGCTCGAGGGTGTCGCAAAGGCGTGAGCGAAAGCTCGGGGGTGAGAGGAAACTCGAGGGTGCCGCGAAGGCGTGAGCAAGAAGCTCGAGGGTGAGCGAAAGCTCGTGAGCGGGAAGCTCGGGGGTGCCGGGAAGGCATGAGCGGAAAGCTCAAGGGTGTCGCGAAGGCGTGAACGGAAGAGCTCAGGGATGCCGCTGAGGCAAGAGCGTGAAAGCTCAACGGTGCCGCTGAGGCAAGAGCTTGAGAGCTTGGCGGTGCCGCTGAGGCAAAAGCGTGAGAGCTCGGGGATGCCTCTGAGGCGAGAGCGTGAAAGCTAGTGGGATGCCGCTGAGGCAAAAACGTAACTGTTGCTAATTATGCTGGGCTGTATGTATAAGTCCCCAAAGTCCTCAGTCAAGGAGGGTGTTCTTGCGGGTTGATACCAAAGCGTAGCTTTATGCTGTATATCAAGCATAATTAGTGCGAGTGCGTTGTCCACCTAGGATTATGCTGGAGCGAACACTTTTGCCCTTTCGGGTGGGCCCCTGCTAGGCCCTCCGAGGAGTCCCCCACTCCTGACTATAGACCTTTGTATGGTCGGAAAATTATTTGATGAGGGGAGCTGCGTTTAAGAAGTGGGTGTTAGGTAGCGAACCTAATCTTTGATACCCAAGCGTCGGGGATTAACTGCCGAATCAATGGCTGCCGTAGGCTACGTTAACCGGTCCCTTTACTCTTTCCCGGAGGAGAAAAGCTTGATTGCAATGCCGCGTAGCCGTCATTGTCATTATGAGGCGTTGCCTTACCGCGTGGCGATTGGTGGTAAACCATAGACTCGTAAAGTTTGTATTTGTATGAACAATGACAAACAAATAGAGCAAGTAATAATATATGGATCTTATGGCCATATAACATGCATATTAGATTGTTGTAAGTGTAATGGGTGTCCATATAAATTTTTTGGGAGTAGCTCTTGATGAAAGCTATGAAGCATTGTGAACCTAGAGCTTAACTAAAGCATGTTGGATATGTTTGAGCGAGTTAGGTTGTATTTGAGCAAGTTGGGTGTAGTTGAGTAGATAGGTGCGGTGCAAGGATGCGAGGCATGGCCCAAGCAAGTCGTGGCCATGCTCGATACCCAAGCGAGTCGTAACCGTTGCAAGTATTTATCTGAGCATGTTTAAGTAAGTCATAAGTGTCACAAGCTTCTAGATGTGGTATAGTTTGTTTGAATGTCCCATATTTATTTAATTGAGTTGCAATTAAATAGTAGCTTGGCATATGTGTAGCATGTACTTGTAGTAAAATTGCTAACAACGTTTGTATTTTTGTAGGCATCCTTGAGCATCATGAAGGCATGTAAACGCATATCAAGTGTGATATATTGTAAGCATGCTTAAAAGTAGTAAAAGCATGGCATGACAATAGCTCAAATTGAAAGAGCGTAAAAGAGAAGATATAGTTACTTATCTTATGCCGATTTGGAGTGAGTTTGCATTGGAATTGACATAAGTACCCAAATCATGTTGGAGTTGTCCAAGCATGACGCTCCATTGCTCCGGCGAAGCACCTTAGTAGAAGGGCAATGATTAAGTTTCATTAACCGATTGAAACGATGTCCGTTATACCTCCTTAACAAGATAAATGATAAGCATTTAATTTTAATTTTAGAAGTATTAAATGCTTGTTAAGTGCATTGATCGGAGAAGAATGGTAGTGCCCTCGAGGAAGGCTGATAAAAGCTTAGCACCAATTAAATGTGTACATACGAGTTTACTACAAGTGACAAACATAGGTAGTTTCCAGGTGGCCACATTGTAGTGCTTGTGTGGTAACACATATATAGGAACTGAGTGCAATAGAAGTGCCTTACCAATTTTTACACATACCATATCTTGATAGCCTAGTGCACGTGGGACCATATTAACGCTATAAAACATGTTTTAGCGGTTGTACTGTAACCAAACATATAAAGGTAAGCTAGTGATGTTTTATGTCATATGTCCCATGCAAGTATGTATATATTTGTATACTGTTGTAACTTGGAATTAGTCACCTTTCACATAAATATGAACCACATGCATGCTACCACAGATATATGCCACGTAGCGGTGAGTAGCCTATTATTTATAAGGGCTTATGTATTAAGTGCTGGAATGGATTGTGCAAGAGCAGGTAGGTGTGTCATGTTATTGATGCGTGGTATCAAATGATTAGGTAGGCTAGCAAATCATGATGGCATTTACGTGTAAAGGAGGCATTGGGAAGATTGATTTCACGTGAATATGCATGTCTTCATGCTCAGAAATTTATAGACGTGAATCATGGTTGAGTTTAAAGTATGAGATAAAGAACTTATCTCTGGTTGTGCCGCCGACTATGTGTACAGTAGATAACTGGGTAGACGTTTTCTGGACGAGAAACTGGTGGGCTGCGGCTGATTGCACGACGGCGTTGATGATAGATGCGCTCTGAGAGCGATCACTGGCGTTTGCCTTTTGTCGTTGGCGATTGCTGCCTGGCGGTGCTTGATGGTTGCCATGGTGCCCAGAGTATTTTTTTGGGTGTGGGAGAGTTGCAGTTTGTTCAGTGGTGATGATGGTTTTCCAACGGAGGTTGACCAGTGGAGGAAGTGATGGCCAGCGGCGATGCTTGGCTAGCGGGGAAACTTTGGCTAGCGGCGATGGCCGATGGAGGATGCTAGCGGTGGTTGGCTTTTGCATCTAGTGCAGCATGACCGACGGAGAAGCAGTGGTGATGCCCAGCGGAGGAGCTCCGGCGAAGGTTTCCCAGCGGAGAAGCTCGGCGGAGGTTGCCCGGCGGAGAAGCTGGTTGGTGGAGCGGAGCTTTGCTCGTGGTTTTGCAACTTGGCAGAGCCGCTACACATAACGCCAGCGCCTAGAGCCATGCCTTGAGATTTGAGCGCTGTAATGAGGCTGGCGGAGCGGAGCGGAGTATTTGGCCAGCGGTTAAGCAGAGCTTTAAAGAGTGGCGGTTTCTGCGTAGCGGTTGGCTGCTAGCGGAGCGGAGCTTATCAGACAGTTGCTTCATTAGCTGTGATGATGATGATGAGTGTATGCCATGCCTTGACACTGATGATGATGAGCTCATGGAGGCGGTGCAACAAGGATGAGGTATTGAGGCTTGGCAGTACTGGGTGTCCAGAGTAAATGGGCACATAATTTTTTTTTTTTTCTTTGGTGCTGCTGCCAAGTGAGTTGCCACTAGAATTGGCGTTTTAAGATGGAGCATGATGCTAACTTCACCTTGATTTGGAATGCAAGATTTTTTTTTTTTTGTGGTGCAGTGTTGACTTTTTTGAGTTGGTGTTGACCAAGCATTGACCGGCCCCGATGGGAGTTGACCAAGCATTGACCGGCCTCGATGGGCGTTGATCAGTCAAAGTTTGTGGTAGGTGACGAAGCCTTTGTGTTGGCTTCCCACAGACGACGCCAATGTTAACTTTAGAACCGAAGGCTCTAGTTAGCTTTAGAGAGAGAGAGACACACACACGAGAAGTATAGTGGTTTGTCTCCCGCCTTAGCAGGAGACTACGTCCACTTGAATATTGTACTATGTGTGTTTGGGCTTTGCGGCCCAAGGGGATTACAAAGTGTGTAATGTGATGGGATCTAAGTGGGTGGAGGTCCCTTTTATAAGTAAGGAAGTCTCCCCTCTTACACTTGTTTTCAATGTGGGATGCTAAAGCCATTATTCTAGTCTAGAAAGCCATATTGTGGAGGCATGTTGGCAAGGCCGGGAAGGTGGCTTCCCGGAGAGGTGTTGGCCTCTTCCGACTACCGTGGCGTAGCTTGGACTTCAAGCTACGGGATGCATGTCTCGATTGGGCCCCACCATGGCTTGTGGGCCCCTCAAAGAGGGAGTTACTTATGCTTGGTAATGTAACAAAGTAGCTTGCTAGTAGAGGTATCTACATGTATATTCACCTTGAGCCTACAAGTTAGTGGCTTTGAATAGTCTTGGTGTGAGCTAAGCCGAGTATTGCCAAGGCTTGGTGCCTTGATTGTTTATAATTTTTATTTTATTTTATATTTTTATTGTATGCATTTGGGTTGTCGTAGAGCCAATTATCTCGGTTAGGTCCAACACGTAATACCCGAGGTACGATAAACTAAGGTCCAAATATTTTCCTTACTGGACACTATTTGTATGCTTGCGAGAGTATATGCATCAAGTCAATGGTCCTACGATGCATCAGCATGTTGATTTGATGTGATGGAGTGGTGATGCGGTGCGGCGGTGCGGTGAAGTGTGGATGATGCTGGTGTTGAGTCACAAGTTACTTATGCATTTGTGCTCCAAAACTATATAAATTGTTTTGTCTTCCATGCTATTTTACCTTCTTTAATCCATTTTCTCTTATTTGTAGGAAACCATGCATTGAGGAGAAAATGATCAAATGGGCCTTGAAATGCGGAGATTTGAAGATAGGAGAAGAAAACACGAAAATTGAAAGAAAATTGTAAATAAACTTTTTTGGCGAACTTTTCCGACGAGCTGCCAGTCCGCGACTCATGGAGGACTCTTTGTCCAGCTAAGGAGAACTATGGTTGTGAGAATCTCGCACCACTTGTGTCCTTTTGTCACATTGCAAATTTGGAACTATTTGGAGGACAATGGCATTAGAGCGTGTCTTGCACATCTTGGAACCAAAGGGACATAGCTGATCAAAGAAATACCAAAGACCTTATCTTCATCACCTTTGACTCCATCCATCATCTATATCTCACCAAGACATCCTCTTTTCTTTCTACAACACCACATCACCATTTCCACCTTCATAACCACCATCTCCACCACCAAACTCATCTTCCCACCAATTCCATAACCCTCCATCACCAGTAATCATTACTAGTTACTCTTACTTTTACCATTCTCACATTATCAAGAGCTTGGAGCAAGGAGAATGAGACATGCATCCTCCACCTTATGATCTTGGAGGCCCATCGCCACTACCACTTTTGGCATCACCAATAGTCACTCCTTACTCCCTAACACTTTATTCTCCATCTATCTTAGAATGTTGAAGTTTGTCTATCTAATTATGAGTGAGTAGTGAATTTATTGGGGTTAGAGTTGAAAACCCTAGCCAATCTTGTATGATATTCAACACTATGTTTGATGTATTTTTATATTACCACATTCACATGCTAAATCAATTAGTGAATGTTCATATTTGAATTTGATTAGTTTAAGTATAATGCATTAGTCATCTCATGATTAGTATTTTGAGATTAATCACCTCTAAACATTAAGAGCATGAAAGCACACCATGTGTGTGATCCCCAGAAATTTATTTGTTGAGATAAGTTGAGATCGTCGGGAAATTAATTTATAATCTCGTTAATTATTAAAGTGCTCAAGAATATTTTTTGAAATTTTTCACAAGTGTTTGATAATAAAGTACGCAAACACGACGAGTTTGTGGGAATTTTCAGGAAATTTTTCAGATACCCTAGCTAATTAGAAAATTTCGTGGTGCGATCTGAGCTGTCCATTTTCTCCACCGCTAAATCTTGGCCATTGTATTTTGCTTAAAGGGGATTGGTCCATATCAAATGATCGGGATTGGTCCAGAAGCTTTGGGCTTCCACGACCCGAGAAACAAACCTAGCGACCTGGAAAGGAGATTCAACCAGAACTTTGTCCTTTGACCACCTCTGGCCTGCGCACCGGCACAATCTTCTTCGTCTAAACGTCGTCGTTATGTCTGTGGTCGTAGTTTATCTGATCGTCCACCGTGAAGGAAGAATCAAACGCCGAAAGCTTTTTGTAACTGCGGCGGTTCTTCGTCTTTTTCGGGGACTCCGGTCACCTTTTGTGGCATTTGGGGCTATGAAAATCAATCCTCTCATCATGCTCTACATGCCTGTGTAATTAGTTTTTGAAATTGATCGAGTTTGTTGATTTTGGTTTCTGGGTTGTTTCGACGCCGGCGGTTGTTCTAACTCGTCTTGGTCCCTTTTTCGTCTTGACTACACCTGTAGGCGAGAAATTGGGAAACTTACTTGGTGGTGAGCATATAATCATCAGTTCGTTATCAGCTTTATTCTGGGAAACTGAGTTTGGTTGATTGAAGTTGATTTTCGTAGGCATAATTTCAAACTTTGAATCAAAGTTTTGTTCTTGTGGTAGTGATCGGAAGTTAAGTAGTTAAGTTTGGTTGTGTCGAAGTTGAAATTTCACTGGTTATTGATTTTATAAAGTTGTCTTGATCATGGTGGTTTGAAGCTTATTTTTGAATTAGGGAGAAAATTTGGGTGAGTTGATTATTTTGTTGCGGGTATTGCAATTATGGATTGAAATTGTGTAAAGGAAATAGTTTGTGAAAAATGTGGTGAAGGAACTTGTTTTACTGGTTAAAATGGTATGTAAGAACTGAGATGAAAAAGAAAGAAAATGACTGTTAGGTGCCCTTTAGTGTTTTTGGTGCTCTTAATATGGATTGAGTTTTGTTGTGATTAAGGAAACGGTTGCAAAATGGTTTAAAGTTGTGTCGGGTGTCCATAGTAATTCCATCGAATTACTATGCGATGTAATTATTAAGGAAATTAGAGATAGTACTTAAAGGTATGAAATTGGTCGATATTCCAATATCCAGTGAATTGTTCGATAATTAGGATATTATCGAACTTGTCGCGATTGGTCAAACATTGGTCAATATTGGTCAACTCTTGGTTAAACCAGGAAATGTTTGGTCGGACGAGCAATATTTCAGAAGTTAAGACTCCAGTTACTGGATGAACGGAAGGTTCGTGACTCTCAGATTACGTGAAGATAAACATCGGAATCCAGGCAGGGGATTCAGGACTCTCCTCGATTAGTGATTTTCTTTCTTCTATACGTTGTTTATAAAATGATGCATGTTAATTTGTATGGCTTGGTTATGTTAAAATGAGATGCATACTAACCAAACCGTGTAAGATATTGTTGATTGAGAGCAAATGGTGGCACTGACTTCCTTAGGTTCGTTCTCCAGAACATCCGAAGGGTTAGCTATGCCAGTCATCTGAGTATTCATTCGTAAAGACAGACTCGGTATGTGTCCGTAGCTAGGTAGCGGACGCTCTCGCTACGCTTACTTAGTTTAAAAGTTTATGTAGTGGGTCTATGGAATAGGGCCTCAGGTAATATGTGACGCCGTGTTTATTAAAATTCATTCATCTGTTTTCGAGTCAGAAAACATTTTAAAAGTTTGTCATTCTTTAAAATAATTGGTTTCAGTATGTTTCTATACTGGGCAGCGCAAAAGATTGTTTTATATGTCGGTATTTAAAGTAAATCGGGGTATGGTCACTATTGCGCAACGAAGACGAAAGCTAATCACCCCCTACAACAGTGGGGATGCAGGTATTGTTCATTGATAAAGGGATGGTAGGGGATGGAGCTGGGTGTGTGGAAAGAAGTGCGATAAACCGTCTTAACGAAAACCAGGTTCCAGAACTAATTTCGATTTATATTTCTTGAGATTCATTTCCAGAACTTATCAGAAGTAAATCTCGTGTTGAAACTTTGCTAAACTCTTATTTCTCGAAGTTTGTTATTCTCGAGAAATTCTTAATAACAAGTTCTGAACGAACAATTTAGATTTAGTGATTTAAAGAATTTCCCCTAAAAAATGTTTTTTAAATTTCCACTGTGCATTTACGAAAAATAACTCAATAAATTTCCTTGTGATTCTCTAAAATGTAAATCGAACCTTTTGGTTTATGTTTTAGGAACTTGTGGCACTGTGACGTGCTCAACTTGATGAAGTGCAGTTTGGGGCGTTACAGTGTGCATGTGAAGGTAGTGAGTTAAAATCACCTAAACTTAACTCTAATCTTTATGCATCTAGGAACAATGAATTGAAACTTATCCTGTAATGTGATTTGTTCTTAGAACTCTTACCCGAATGCTAAGAGGGTAATTGGGTATTTAGGATTGCATCACTTGTGGTTTGAGCATCAATGCATGCAAGGAGTCTATGGTGGACAACCTAAACTCTATCTCCCATCCATTTGATAACAACTTGTTTAGCTTAGCTTAGTTTACTTGACTTACTCTAGTTGTTTCAATTTTAATCGAAACTATTCCCAACATCAAATCAAATCACTACACACCATCTTGGACATAGTGAGCCTTTGTTTGTGATTGCATATTTGCATATTCTTTATAGTTTTCCTCTAGGTTTTCCCTAGCTATAGTAGGATTTACCAATCCATTAGGTACGATATCCTTTACTCTGAAACCCTACTATGCTATAACTTGACCCTTATACTTGAAGGTAACTTTAATGCTACCAAATGATTTGTTGGCGGCGGGTGTGGCGGCATGCAACGTGGGTGTCCCTTGCTGGGGAGATAGATGGTCTGGTTGGGCCTTTATTTTTGGGCAATTGCTGATGGGCTATTGTTACTAGTTTTTTAGGGCTTAGTTTTTATTTTACAGTTTGTGTTTTGTTGGTAATAAGTCTCTGCCATGGTTTAATAGGACAAGTAGGGTTTTGTGCTAGTCTTTGCACATTGTTTGCCTTGTTTTCTCTAGGTATGTGGTGAATACCTTGCATTGACAAATGGTCACAACCTCCTAATGGTAGTAATTAATGAGTCTGCTACAGGTAAGGAGGCAACGAGTTTCTTGCTTGGTCAAATGTTCGCAGCCTCCTAGTGGCGAGGTGAAACTAATTGTCATCGGATTTATTTTCTGGTGGCGACATAGTAGGAAAGCTGTGCTATTTGCAATGATGCTTATTTTTTTAGGCACCAATTCTCTCCATGTATTCTGCGGTTTCATTAATCAAGGCTTGAGTGTAACCACACCGGCCCTTCTTCAGAAAAAAAAAATTGTGCATTTTATGATAGTTCACGTATCATATAAAGATTATATCATTTTATAATATTGAGAGATAAAAAAATAAAAAATAAAAAAGAATTTTGGCTAAAATAGGAAGGACCCTTTATTTGGATTGAAATCTTTCAAGTGGACATACCTTTAAACATCAGTATTAGTCAAGCTCTTTTATCATATGAACTTAAATTTATTTTTTCAACTGTTTTAAATAGATATAATACATATAATTCTGAATTTAACATTCAAAAGGATACAAATATACTGTAATTTGCAATAATCATGAATCACAACATCCCTCAAATGAAGAGTAAACTTAAGTGATCTGAACGTACGAACAGGAGCTACTTCAGCTTGGTATTGAAGTCAGAAAGTTGAAGAATCTGAATCCTAGGAATTGTAGCAGCTTCGTCTTTCTCTTTCTGTGTATTGTACCCCCAACCACCTAATCAAAAGTCCGAATTAGCAACAAAATTAGGTACCACAACAAAGCACATACAACAATGATAACAAAGCAAGCTTAAGATTGTTAAGAGGAATTTTACTTAGATACAAATTCCAGCCATCCAATTCAGGTTCTTTGATAACTTTCTTCAGAGTTGCCAGTCGATCCTCCACAAAGCTGGTCAGAGTTGCATTAATAATGTCAATTAGAGCAACCAGGTCAGAGTATTAAACAGAAGGATGTCCAGCATAGAAATGTAGAAGTTTGTCAAAATCATCACATGAGAACATGTCAAATACCGAGCAGAGAAATATCTTACTGCAGCTTTAGCCCTTGATGTTCTGGTTTCTTTTGAAGTTGCTTTAGTTTTTCTAGCTTAGGTTCGGAACTGGAAATATAAGCGAGCAAAATAAACATATTATGGAAAGCAATCCATATATTTTAGTTAAATATACCAAACACAAGCTAGTATCAAGTTAATGCACTAACCCAGCTCCAACACCAAATATTCTTTCAGGCGGTATTGTATCTTTTGCAAATTCTTGTAGTATTACCTCAGCAAATGGGCTCTGCATGTAAAAGTAGAGAAAGTGAGGTTGCCGAACAATGACAATGTTGAAATGAGCTGTCAATATTACCTAATTAATCAGGATTATCAATATTTCATAATTTATTAGGATTCTGTTTCTTATTATAATTACATGTCATGTAGGTATTTTGTACCGAATCCATTACTTTCCTTCTTGTACAAAAGATGTACCTCTATATATACCCCCACAAGCTTTGATCAAAAGAAAAAAAAAAAAAAAAAAAAAAATATATATATATATATATATATATATATATATATATATATTACCTCCACAAGGAGAAGAATAAAACATGACAGTATCAGATTATTAGTTTTGTTAGACAAAGGGAAAAACTATGAGTCTATGATCTAAAAGAGACTCAAACAACTGCTCCTTAATTCATTATGAATAAGTGAATGACAGAATGCAGAGAAAACATAAATTTCTTTCCACAATCTCCACCTTTCAAAGTCTCAAGTTAGAACATATCAAAATCATTTTTACCTCTTTGTTATCCTCTTTTATAAGGAAAAGTAAAACCTCCAAAACAAAACGCTTAATTGTCAAAATACCCCTAAATTTGTTTATAATATTGTCAATTTATAATTTGAAATTGCAATTGCAAAAGTTAGCCTTCCGAATTTAATGAAAATTGTCAATTTACACTCTCCGTTAATTCTAACGTTTTCCATCCAAATGTGAGGGATGTGCCCTGCACACATGAGAGGTAATATGATTATTTCATATTTGTTTTTTATTTATTTTTTTAGTTTTATAATTAAGAACAATATACATAAAAATGAAAAGTAATTTTTTTAGAGTGGAAATTTATGGCTTCCACCTTTTAATTAATTAAATTACATTATATGATTCCATTAAGAATAAAAAATAAAAAATTATTGAATTGATGTTGTCATTCACCAAGAAGCTACTAATTTAATTAAAAAATGGAGTTGAGATAATTTCAACATCAATCCGATTAAGTGCTAATTTTTAATATAACTATTTTATTAGGATAATATAATGTAATTTCATTGTAAATAAATTGCAAAGTGTGTGGGTTAATAATAGGTGGAAGGCCATAAATCTCTACACTAAATTTTTTCAATGTATATTTAATATTAATTAAAATAAATGTGTAGGGACTCATCCGTCATATTTGAATGAAATATGTTGGAATTAACGGAGGGGTGTAAATTGACAATTTTCGTCAAGTTCTGGAGGTTAATTTTTGCAATTGCAAGTTTGAAATGTAGATTGACAATTATAATCAAGTTTCGAGAATATTTTGGAAATTTTGCCAAAACAAAATGAATGCTTGTATAAGATCCACACCTGTTTTCCAGTGACAATGTAAATGGCTGAGGTTGCCGATTTAAGAGCATCAGCAACACCTGGATACAATCTGCAATCAAAGCCACTCCTACTCGATTATGCATGACAATAAACCAAAAGTATGCTAACTAAAAACCAATCCAACAAGACTTTGAATTTCCCTCTCACCTATTTGCACCGATCCAAGTTTTCAAGTCCTGAACCTTCCACTCATCCCTGACCTTTCCATATGAATTTAAAAGAGCATCCCTATCCTCACCCCATTCCTTCAAAATCAGATTCTTCAACTCTGACCAATTCTCCACTATCCCTTCCACCGTGAGCCCTTCTGCAACTGATGACTTCCTTATAGAAGGAAGCCTCATCTCCAAAAGTAACCTCACAAGTAGAAGATTGTCATACCGCTTTTGCAGCACAGGTCTCACCTAATTCATCATTCATTGTTCCACATCAGAGTCGTTAATAACATAGCAACATGGGTTTTGTGTGATCAGGAGCACTTACGATTAAATGACCAAAATATCAAAAGCTATGAAAATATCGATAATTCGGAAAAAAAATTCGATACAATATAAGATATTTTACCGAAATTGCGGATAAATTTTTTTAAATTTCATTGATGAAAACTAGGTATTACAAAAGAATTCATCAAATACTGAAGGGACATGCCCACTCCATGATACTTGCAACTGTGAAACTAATTATGAGCTAGCTTATTGGAATCCCTATAAACATGGGAAAAGAAAGAACTTGACACGTAAGAAATTGTCATAGAGATGTCATCAATAAAAGTCGTAGAATCAACTAAAAATCAAAAGATGTGATAAATAATATTGGTGCTCGTCAAAAACAGAAATTTCAAGAAATTATCGAGAATATTTTAGTCATTGCTTACTGTGCGGACTTGATCGACAAGCCAATCCTCTAAACTTGAATCCACATCGTTGAATAGCGTTGGCCATATCACTTTAGCAGCCTACACGTTACCGTTCAATCAAATTAACCATCTTTCAAGTAAAAAAACTTCGAACATTGGAATAATATAAACACCAAGTCATCAACACTACCTTGGCAGCCGAAGCATAGCCCTCTCCGCAGCTATCGCACAGAACTCCGTCGAAATCCAAAGCGTACAAATCCCCCATTTCTGCTCTGGTCTCTAGTTTCTGCTCTATCAAATTAACTTCTATTTTCGACGTAGGTCTTTCAGTCAAGTCTAGGCGCTTATTTATTCATTTGGAGGTCCCAATTGTACTTCGAGGAAGTTTGGTCGGTCGCAACGACGTAGGTCTTTCAGTCAAGTCTAGGCGCTTATTTATTCATTTGGAGGTCCCAATTGGACTTCGAGGAAGTTTGGTCGCGACGACGCGTTTTGTGGATAACGACAAAGAAGAGGGTGAAGGGTGTAACAGTGACTGCCACTAGAATAGAGTATTGTGGGCGGTTTGGTCAATGAAGTAAAATGCCAGAAGTTTTTGGTTAAATTTACTGGCAATAGTTTTAAAATATTCAACGATCAGTAGATCACATTAAATTTCTACGTTTTGATTTTGCAAATTGGTAGCAGTTTTCTTTGGTTTTATTTTTGTGCACAACTTCTGGTGAAAATTATTCTTCAAATTCTAACCTCTATCGGTACCATCTAAAACTTTATTCATGATAGAGTTCACATGAGCAAACTTTATTTTGATTCGTCATGATCTATATCGGTAAATCTACTCATCGTTAAAAAATAATAATAAAAAAATTAAAAAAAAATTCAAGTATGTCATGTTTTAAAATACTAGAAATATTATACTTCACATTTTTATGCTTCAAAATAGAGCATAACTTATTATTTTGATCATGTTAGATATAAGACATCACAAAATTGTAGTTTGCTAACTGCTAACCCTTATATGCCATGGCGGACCATTCTAATTTGTGGTTTTATAAGCAATGCTTAACGCAATCTCTCCAAAGTGATCAAACAAAGATAATCACACCCGTTGAGCAAAGCATCACCCACACATCAATCACTTTAAAGATGATTATTTCCACAATTGGATTTACATCTAAAGATAGTTGAGCATAATTTTTTTGGTCAGTTACTAACTAAGTAAACACCAGTGATTTAGCGTAGCTTATGATTTTGATGATATTGAGACAAAAAAACATTGAATTTTGGCTAAAATGGGAGCAACCCTTTTGGGTTGAAATTGTTTAGTGCACATACCTTTACACTTGAGTAATAATCAATCTCTTTTATATACATGGATTGAAATTTATCTCTTCAACAGTTTCAAACAGATGTAATGCATATAATTCTGAATCTAACATTCAAAAAAGATACAAATATACTGTAATTTGTACTAGACATGAATCACCACATCCCTCAAATGAAGAGTAAACTTGAGTGGTATGAAGTTATACAGAAGCTACTTCAGCTTGTTACTGAAGTCGGAAAGCTGAAGAATCTGAATCCTGGGAATTGTAGCAGCTTCGTCTCTATTCAGTGTATTGTACGCCCAACCGCCTATTCAAAAGTCCGAAATAGCAACAAATTAAAGCGAATGAGTACCACAACAAAGCACAAACACCAATGATAACAAGCAAGCTTAAGAGGAATTTTACCCAGATACAATTTCCAACCATCCAATTTGGGTACTTCAATAACTTCCTTCAGGGTTTCTAGTCTATCCTCCACAAAGCTGGTCAAAGTTGCATTATTGATGTCAATCAGAGAAACTAGGTCAAAGCATTAAATAGAAGGATGTCCAGTGCAGAAGTGCAGAAGTTTGTCAAAGCCACCAATATTGCAGTCAAGATCATCATATTAGAACATGTCCTACTATGTCAAATACTGAGCAGAGAAAATGTCTTACTGCAGCTTCAGCCCTTGATGTTCTGGTTTCTCTTGAAGCTGCTTCAGTACTTCTATCTTGCGGCTGGAACTGGACTTATAAGTGAGCAAAGTTAACACATTCCATATGCATCAGTGAAATATACCAAACATAGGCTAGTATCAAGTTACACTAACCGAGATCCATCTCCAAATATTCTTCCATGTGGTAGTGTAACTTCTGCAAGTCTTTTCAGTATTACCTCAGCAAATCGACTCTGCATGTAAAAGAAGAGAAACTAAGGTTTTCGGACAATGATAAAGGGAAAACTGTAATCGAAAAGAAACTCAGACATCTCCTTCATTATGAATGAGTGAATGACAGAATGCAAAGCAAACAGAAATTTCCTCAACCTTTAAAAATCTCAACTTAAAACATATTAGAATCATCTTTCCCTCTTTTGTTATTCTCTTTTCTAGGGAGAAGTAAAACCCCTAAAACAAAACGAATGCTTGTATAAGGTCCACACCTGTTTTCCAGTGACAATATAAATGGTTGAGGTTGCCAGTGTAAGAGCATCAGCAACACCTAGATACAATCTGCAACCAAAGCCTCTCCCATAATTGTTAGGATGTGATGAGAATTAATTAGGAAAGTCAAGTCCTAGTTGGACTTGGTTAGTCTTCCTAATTGGACATGGTTGATGTCAAAGTTTATTCCTATCAGGAATAGGATCTTTTCTCCTGAACAAGAAGGTTTGGTTTTCCTACTACCAATTGGATTATAATTGGGGTGCCTATATATAGAGGGCATGGGTAGTAAACCAAGGCATGGTCGGTGCATGCGATCATTGACAAGAGAGTGTATATATCTTGGGTAAGGGAGCAAAGATGTCAAGAGTGAATACAGCTCTTGGGTGAGAGTGAGTTCTTCGGAAATTCTATGAGTGTGGGTGCACAAGGGTTATGGGTTTGGGTTATGGTGATTTAGCTCAATGTATCTTGTACTGTAATTATTCTTATAGTGAAGAACAGGTATCTCTCGAGAGGACGTAGGCATAGATTTATGCTGAACCTCGTTAAATCTCGGTGTTCTCTTGTTGCTTTTCTTGTGGTTTGTTACTTTTCTATCGGTCTACTCTGTGAGCCTTGACGGGAGGGTCGGGATTCTAATTTCCCTATTTATAGATATCTAACTAGACCCTATAAGACATTGGAAACCTATTCCCAATAGACATAGAAACCATTACCAAGTAGGATTATGTAAGTAGGTAGGAAACAATCAGAACTCCTCATTGATCAAGGATTAACAAATCCTTATCCTATGAGGAATCGGATCCACACACCCAACAATCTTCCACTTGGAGCCGATTACGCCAGTAGCTAACATTCTTCAATACTCTTCAATCATAGCCAACACAAAACCCATTATCACAGCCAACATCTCCTTCTTCAAACTTGGAGACCAACTGAAGCCAAGCATAGCTTCTGTTTACTTATTGACACAGACTTAGTCAACATATCAGCAGGATTCTCACTTCCTTGAATCTTCAACAATTGCAGCACTTCTTTCTCCACGAGTTCTCGTTTGTAGTGATACTTCATAGGAATGTGTTTAGTCCTTGAACAAAAAGCAGGGTTCTTTGCAAAGTGAATTGCACTTTGACTATCCCTGTGCAATGCACAATTCTCTTGCTTTTTACCCAATTCCTCCAACAGACCTTTTAGCCACACCATCTCCTTACCAGCCTCTGAGACTGCTACATACTCAGACTCCTTTGTAGGCAGGGCCACTTGCCCTTGAAAATTTGAGACCCAAGATATGGCAGCACCACCCACAGTATACACATAACCAGTAGTACTCCGACAAGTATCATGATCTCCTGCTAAGTCTGCATCAACATATCCTTGTAGTTCAACACTACCTCTCTTGAAACAAAGAGACATATCAGTAGTACCCCGAAGATACCTCATGATCCGCTTCACAGCCTCCCAATGTTGCTTTCCTAGATTACTCATGTACCTACCTATAACTCCAATTGCATGAGCAATATCGGGTCTAGTACACACCATAGCATACATTAAGCATCCAACTGCCGATGCATAAGGTACATTCTTCATATGTTCTTTCTCTTTTTCTCTCTTGGGTGATTGTTCTTTGGACAATTTAAAGTGAGCCGCCAACGGTGTTTCTATAGCCTTCGATTCATCCATATTGAATCGCTTAAGCACCTTCTCAACATACTTTGCTTGTGAAAGCTTCAGCGTACCAGCCACTTTATCACGGATAATCTCTATACCTAAGATTTTCTTCGCCTCACCCAAATCCTTCAACGCGAACTGATTTGACATCTCTCTCTTCAACTTCTCAATCTCATTGAAGTCTTCCCCAACTATCAACATATCATCCACATACAGTAAAAGAATGATATAAGATTTTTCAAACCTCTTGAAGTAACAATAGTGATCGGATTGACATCTTGTGTAGCCACTCCCACACATGAAAGCATCAAACTTCTCATACCATTGTCTTGGGGCTTGTTTCAAGCCATAAATGCTCTTTTGCAGTTTGCATACCAAGTCCTCCTTACCAGGTGCTATAAAACCTTGTGGTTGCTTCATGTATATGACCTCCTTCAAATCACCATAAAGAAAAGCAGTCTTGATGTCTAGCTGCTCCAAATACAGACCTTCAGCTTCCACTAAACCAAGTACCACCCGGATTGTGGTATGTTTCACAACTGGCGAAAAGATCTCATCAAAATCAATTCCCTCCCTTTGCTGAAAACCTTTCACAACCAACCTTGCCTTGTAACGTTTTCTCCCATCAACTTCTTGCTTAATCTTGTAAATCCATTTGTTATGCAATGCTTTCTTGCCTGTTGGTAACATAGCTAACTCCCAAGTATTGTTGGACATGAGAGAGTCCATCTCATCTTGCATGGCACCCTTCCACTTAGCATAATCTTAATGTTGCATTGCCTCATCATAACTCACGGGTTCACCACAGTCAGTTAACAGCAAATAGTTAGCACAAGGCGAGTATTTATCAGCTAGTATTCCTTTAGTACTTCTTGACGATACTCTTGGCACAAAAGGAGGTGTCACTGGCTCATTACTAGGAACTTGTTCTTCAGGTTGTGCGACCTCAGGAGCTTCTTGTTGTTGTTGTTCCTCCCCATGATTTCTCTTAGCCACATCTTCATTGGACAATTCTTCCAACCTTGCAAACTGCCGATCTTTTCTTACAGGACTTTTAGGCTCTGCTGCTTGCCTATTCTTGTACATCACCTCTTCATTAAAGATGACATTCCTGCTCCTTACAACTTTCTTATTCTGCATATCCCAAAACCTATAGCCAAGCTCGTCACCGCCATAGCCTATGAATATGCACTTTTGAGACTTGGGATCCAACTTACTTCTCGCATCGGACTCAATGTCAACATATGCCACGCAACCAAACATTCTTAAATGCAATAGGCCTATCTCTTTTCCACTCAATTTTTCCTCAAGTAGGAGATGATTCAATGGTACTGATGGTCCACGGTTAATTAAATAAGCAGCAGTATTAACCGCATTACCCCAAAACATGTCTGGTAATCCTACGTGTATCCTCATACTCCTTGCGCGCTCATTCAGAGTCCTATTCAAGCGTTCAACCACTCTATTCTGCTGTGGAGTTTCGGGAATTGTCTTCTCCATCCTAATCCCATTCTCTACACAATACTCTTTGAAATCACTACCACAGTATTCACCTCCATTATCTGACCTTAGACATTTGATCTTCGACCCGGTCTCATTCTCTACGATCGCCTTCCACTTCTTGAACGTATCAAATACTTCCCATTTATTTTTCAAGAAATAAACCCATACTTTCCTTGTGTAGTCATCAATATAAGTGACATAGTACTTTGAGCCACCTAACGAAAGCTCCGGTGCAGGTCCCCACACGTCAGTATGAACCAACTCTAGTTTTGTATCTTTTGGTGCCTTGCCACCCTTTGAGAAACTAACAACCTTTTGCTTCCCAAATATGCAGTCTTCACAAAGCACAATCTTTACGGAGTCCAAACCATGTAGTTTACCCTTCGACTGAAGTATGCCCATACCTTTCTCACTGATATGCCCAAGTCTACGATGCCATAAGTATGCATCTTCATTTTTCTCAACGATTGCAGTGCCTTCATTGTTCTCAACAATAGCAATAATATTCTAGGTCGTATAAAGTGTCCCTGTCTTGATTCCACGAGCTAACACCATAGCTCCTTTACACACCTTCCACGTACCTTTCTCAAAGGTAGTGCGACATCCTTCATCATCCAACTGACCCACAGAGATCATTCCTCTTCAACCGCGGTATGTGTCTAACATTGGTCAAGGTCCATGTTCCACCATTTGTCAGCGAAATCTTCACATCACCCCTTCCCACAATCTCCAAGGCTCCACCATCAGTAAGAAACACTTTGCCAAAATTACCACGTCAGTAATTCACCATGAGCTCTTGTTGTGAAGTTGAGCGAAATGACGCTCCAGAGTCTATGATCCACGACTCTAATGGTGCTTCAGTAATGCTTAGTACAAGTGCATCCGAATCAAACTCAGTTGTGTTTGCCATCTTCATTGTCTTCTTCCACTGGTTACAGTCTCTCTTAACATGTCCAGATTTCCCACAATGCCAACACCTATCGGACCACTTTCCTGACTTAGACATGCTTCGGCTTTTCCAGGTGCCCTAGACTTGGACCTTCCACGATTGTTATTTGAGTTCTTGTTGAACGTTCTACCTCTATTTTCTATAGAGAGCGCAGAACTTGAAGGATCTTCAAGGTTATTTTGCCTTCTCATCTCTTCATTCAGAAGAATGTCACGCACATCATTAAACTTCAACTTCTTCGTAGTCCTAGCTCCACTACAAATCGAGTTCACAGTCACATCCCAATCCGAAGGCATGGAAGTCAACAGCACCACAGCTTTGATGTGTTTGTCGAATTTAACATCCACCGATGCTAGTTGCTCGATAATATCACCAACTATCCCAACTTGCTGGCAAAAAGATATACCCTTACCCATCTTCAAAGTGAACAGTCGCCTCATCAAGTACAACTGTTGAACGGCATTTGGATTCTCATACATGTTGGACAAACTATCAATCATCCCCTTCAACGTAGTCTCCTTGATAACAAATCGCCGTACATCATTTGAAAGCGATAGTCGAACGGCTCCAAGGGTCATCCTATCCATCTCGACAAATTCTTCCTCCTTCATATCTTTTGGGAGCTTGCCCTCTAAAGTCTCAGCAAACTTCTTCATTTTCAAGTAGTCCTTGATTTGTGACCTCCATAGGCTAAAGTCATTACTGTCGAACTTATCGACCCTCTTCTCAACGTCTTCTATGCTCATTGTTTCCACTCTAGAGCCTAAGCTCTGATACCACTTTGTTAGGAATTTGACCTAACATTCGTCTTGTGGAAGCAGACAAGTGCAAAACAATATAGATAAACGATCGAGAAAACAAACAAGAACTTGTTAACAAGGTTCAGCAAAGAACTTTGCCTACGTCCCTGGGCTGCTTGGGTTTCACTATAGAAGAAGAAGAATACATGAACAAGAATACAAGAATCTCTCACAAGAAGTTCTCACCATCTCTCAAGACCTCACTTTCTCTCTCTGTTTATTGCTTCAAAGACTTGATCATTACTTCAAAGACTTGATCTACTACTACAACCTATGCCCCTATTTATAGATATCTAACTAGACCCTATAAGACATTGGAAACCTATTCCCAATAGACATAGAAACCATTACCAAGTAGGATTATGTAAGCAGGTAGGAAACAATCAAAACTCCTCTTTGATCAAGGATTAACAAATCCTTATCCTATGAGGAATCGGATCCACACCCAACAAGGTGGACATACCTTTAAACATCAGTATTAGTCAAGCTCTTTTATCATATGAACTGGAATTTATTTTTTCAATAGTTTTAAATAGATATAATACATATAATTCTAAATTTAACATTCAAAAAGATACAAATATACTGTAATATGCAATAATCATGAATCACAACATCCCTCAAATGAAGAGTAAACTTGAGTGATTTGAATGTACGAACAGGAGCTACTTCAGCTTGGTATTGAAGTCAGAAAGTTGAAGAATCTCAATCCTAGGAATTGTAGCAGCTTCGTCTTTCTCTTTCTGTGTATTGTACCCCCAACCACCTAATCAAAAGCTGAATTAGTAACAAAATCCATTGAGTACCACTACAAAGCACATACGGCAATGATAACAAAGCAAGCTTAAGATTGTTTAAGAGGAATTTTACTTAGATACAAATTCCATCCATCCAATTCAGGTTCTGTGATAGCTTCCTTCAGAGTTGCGAGTCTATCCTCCACAAAGCTGGTCAGAGTTACATTAATAATGTCAATCGATCAGAGAAACCAGGTCAGAGTATTAAACAGAAGGATGTCTAGCATAGAAATGCAGAAGTTTGTCAAAATCATCACATTAGAACATGTCAAATACTGAGCAGAGAAATATCTTACTGCAGCTTCAGCCCTTGATGTTCTGCTTTCTCTTGAAGCTGCTTCAGTATTTCTATCTTGTGGCTGCAACTGGAATTATAAGTGAGCAAAATTAACATATTATGGAAAGTAATCCATATATTTTAGTTAAATATACCAAACACAAGCTAGCATCAAGTTAATGCACTAACCTAGAAACACCAAATATTCTTTCAGGCGATATTGTATCTTTTGCAAATTCTTGTAGTATTACCTCAGCAAATGGGCTCTGCATGTAAAAGTAGAGAAAGTAAGGTTGCCGAACAATGAAAATATTGAAATGAGCTGTCAATATTACCTAATTAATTAGGATTATCAATATTTCATAATCTATTAGGATATATTCTGTTTCTTATTATAATTAGATGTCATGTAGGTATTTATTTGTACCGAATTCATTACTTTCCTTCTTGTACAAAAGATGTATCTCTATATATACCTCCACAAGGAGAAGAATAAAACATGACAGTAATAATGTGATAGTTTTGTCAGACAAAGGGAAAAACTATAATCTAAAAGAAACTCAAACAACTGCTCCTTCATTATGAATAAGTGAATGACAGAATACAGAGCAAACAAAAATTTCTTCCCACAATCTCCACCTTTCAAAGTCTCAAGTTAAAACATATCAAAATCATTTTTACCTCTTTTGTTATCCTCTTTTATGAGGAAAAGTAAAACCACTAAAACAAAAAGCTTAATTGTCAAACTACCACTAAATTGTCAATTTATATTTTTTAAATTGCAATTGCGAAAGTTAGCCTCCTAAATTTAATGAAATTTGTCAATTTACACTCTCCGTTAATTCTAACGTTTTCCATCCAAATGTGAGGGATGTGCCCTGCACATGAGAGGTAATATGGTTATTTTTTTATTTTTATAATTAAGAACAATATTCATAAAAATGAAAAGTAATTTTTTTAGAGTGGAAATTTATGGCTTCCACCTTTTAATTAATTAAATTACATTATATGATTCCATTAAAAATAAAAAAATAAAAATTATCGAATTGATGTTGTCATTCACCAAGAAGATACTAATTTAATTAAAAAAGGGAGTTGAGATAATTTCAACATCAATCCAATTAAGTGCTAATTTTTAATATAACTATTTTATTAGGATAATATAATGTAATTTCATTGCAAATAAATTGTAAAGTGTGTGGGTTAATAATAGGTGAAGGCCATAAATCTCCACATTAATTTTTTTCAATGTATATTTAATATCAATTAAAATAAATGTGTAGGGGCTCATCCCTCATATGAATGGAATATGTTAGAATTAACAGAGGGAGTGTAAATTGATAATTTTCGTCAAGTTTAAGAGGTTAATTTTTGTAATTAGACGTTAGAAGTGTAGATTGACAATTATAATCAAGTTTCGGAAATATTTTGGAAATTATGCCAAAACAAAATGAATGCTTGTGTAAGATCCACACCTGTTTCCCAGTGACAATGTAAATGACTGAGGTTGCCGATTTAAGAGCATCAGCAACACCTGGATACAATCTGCAACCAAAGCCACTCCTACTCGATTATGCATGACAACAAACCAAAAGTATGCTAACCAAAAACCAATCCAACAAGACTTTGAATTTCCCTCTCACCTATTTGCACCAATCCAAGTTTTCAAGTCCTGAAGCTTCCACTCATTCCTGACCTGGAAATATAATTTTACAAGAGCATCCTTATCCTCACCCCATTCCTTCAAAATCAGATTCTTCAACCCTGACCAATTCTCCACTATCCCTTCCACCGTGAGCCCTTCTGCAACTGATGACTTCCTTATAGAAGGAAGCCTCATTTCCAAAAGTAACCTCACAAGTAGAAGATTGTCATACCGGTTTTGCAGCACAGCTCGCACCTAATTCATCATTCATTGTTCCACATCAGAGTCGTTAATAACATAGCAACATGGGTTTTTGTGTGACCAAAATATCGAAAGTCATGAAAATATTGATAATTCGGGAAAAAAAATTTCGATAAAATATAAGATATTTTTCCGAAATTGTGGATATATATATATATATATATATATATATATTTAATCAAAGGACGTCAAATTTCAATGATGAAGACTAGGTATTACAAAAGAATTCATCAAATACTGGAGGGACATGCCCACTCCATGATACTTGCAACCGTGAAACTACTTATGAGCTAGCTTATTGGAATCCCTATAAGGCTATAAACATGGGAAAAGAAAGAACTTGACACATAAGAAATTGTCATAGAGATGTCATCAATAAAAGTTGTATAATCAACTAAAAATCAAAAGATGTGATAAGTAATATTGGTGTTCGTCAAAAACAGAAATGTCAAGAAATTAAGGAGAATATTTTAGTCCTTGCTTACGATGCGGATTTGATCAACAACCCAATCCTCTAAACTTGAATCCACATCGTTGAATAGCGTTGGCCATATCACTTTAGCAGCCTACACATGCATTACCGTTCAATCAAATTAACCATCTTTCAAGTAAAAAACTTCGAACATTGGAATAATATAAACAGCAACACTACCTTGGCAGCAGTGGCATAGCTCTCTCCGCAGCTATCGCACAGAACTCCGTCGAAATCCAAAGCGTACAAATCCCCCATTTCTGCTCTGGTCTCTAGTCTCTGCTCTCTCTAATTAACTTCTATTTTCGACGTAGGCCTTTCAGTCAAGTCTAGGCACTTATTTATTCATGTGGAGGCCCCAATTGGATTTCGAGGAAGTTTAGTTGCAACTCGCAAGGACGCGTTTTGTGGAAAACATCACCTAGACGAGGACAAAGAAGAGGGTCAAGTGTAACAGTGACTGCCACTAGAGTGATCGAGAGTATAGTTGGGGGTTTGATCAGTGAAGTAAAATGCCAGAATTTTTTGGATCGATGAATTTACTGGCAATAGTTTAACTATATTTAACGATCAGTAGATCACATTAAACTTTCTACATTTTGATTTTGCAAATTGCAAGCAGATTTCTTTGGTTTTATTTTTGTGCGCAACTTTTGGTGAAAGTTGTGGGGGGTTTGGTCAATGAAGTAAAATGCCAGAATTTTTTGGATGAATTTACTGGAAATAGTTTTAATATATTTAACGATCAGTAGATCACATTAAACTTTCTACATTTTGATTTTGCAAATTGCAAGCAGATTTCTTTGGTTTTATTTTTGTGCGCAACTTCTGGTGAAAATTGTGGGGGGTTTGGTCAATGAAGTAAAATGCCAGAATTTTTTGGATAAATTTACTGGCAATAGTTTTAATATATTCAACGATCAGAAGATCACATTAAATTTCTACATTTTGATTATGCAAACTGGAAGCAGATTTTTATTTTATTTTATTTTTGTGCATAATTTCTGGTGTAAATTGTTCTTCAAATCTTAATTGTTTCGGTATCATTTCAAACTTTATTCATGATAGAGTTTACATGAGTAAAACTTTATCTCGATTCATCAAGATGTTTATCATTAAATGTACTCGTCATTGAAAAAAACTTCAAGGCTATGTTTGGTTCACGGAAAGTAAGGATCGTGAAATGAAACTTATTCTTTTCTTGCGTTTGGGATTCAAAAGGAAATGAAATACTTTTCTTAAGGAAGAGAAGATTAGGGGGAAAGTGGTTTTTTCCAAACACCAAAAGAATCACTTTTCCTCATTTTTTCCTTATATTTATTAGTCACAATACATTATTTTATTCCATTAGTTACTAAATTTTCCACAACTTTCCTGATAGCTTTCTTAATATTACCAAACATCGGAATAGAAACTTCTTGGAAAATTTCATATTCTTTCCGTTAGGAAAGATAAAAGAATTAGTTTTTTTTCCGTGAACAGAAAAAAATTTCTATCCTACAATCGAACCATGTCAGCTTGCCACATGGTCTGACGCCCCAATAAAAAATTGCCAAGTGGAAGTTTTTTTACAGCTCAAACCATCTATTTCTATCATAGTTAACTGATGCAAACCTTAGGTGGTGTTCGGCAACGTTTTTATGTCTGTGTTTTCATTTTTGAAAATGTAAATATGGTGAAAATGCGTTGGGCGACCTATTTCTCAAAACATGAAAAATATAAATTTTTTTCAACTTTTGCTCGGAGAAACTAAAAAAAAAACACACAATTCTGCATTTTCACTTTTTTCTTCACCTAGTAGAAAATATGGAGAATTTTTTTTTTTGCAATAAACTACCAAACACATTTTCAAATTTGAAAAATACAATCTTGTTTATTTCATTTTGTTTTTAAAAATCATTTTTAGAAATTATTTTTGAAAACGTTACTGAACATGCCCTTAAAGTTTTCAGCTTTCTTCAAGTTTCGGTGTCTTTTTACCCTAAACACGTGAAAGTTCCAAACTTTTTTTGAATTTTTTTTTCCTTTGTACTTAATCACTGTAAGTGTACGTTTCCATCATTTGTTCAAATTTTCGTTTCCTTTTTCCTTGAAGACTTAGCTTTGTTCAAAGTCTTTCCTTGCAGACTTAGCTTTGTTCAAAGTCTTATTTCCTTGATCTGCCTTTATATTTTGGCTAATTTGTTGTTGCCATTTGTTATTTTCAATAGCCAGATAAAGTGGGATCCTATTGTGCAACCAGTATTCTACTTAATCAATCAAGTAAAGAAAAAAGTAAATTTTTGTTAACCTCTACATACATGTTTAGAATTCAGATGCTGCAAGTCAAATAAAGATGCTAATAGTTATGAGCTTACCTAAATGTATCGATCGAATCACGCTTAGTGTCCTCTTAATTATTTCTTAGATCCTTATCAACATCTCCATCATCATCAAAAATAGTCTGCTGACAATAAATATAACACTACTCCATATAGCTAGTAACTTTTTTTAATTTCTTTAGCCGGAGATGTTTTGCTGAGACTATTGCTATTTTGGATGCTCTTTTTTATCATCACCTTTCTTCATCTCCTTTGTGTTTTTTCTTCTAAGGTGAAAACCAGCGGCGGAGCCAGAAATTTAAATTTATTGGAGCACGAAAAAAAAGTAATAATTTAAAATATAAAAAATCCTTTAAAATAACTCTAATGAGCTATTTATACTAGATGATTTCCGCAACATGATTAATTTTCCCTTCAAATATTTTAACGTCTTTGTTAAAAAAAAAAAAAAGAATTTATAATTGACAAAAGAATTAGCTGGGAATTGTTATTGATGTTAATAAAATATATATTTTTTAATAATTTCGGTATTGGACTTAACAATTTATATGTAAAAAGAAAAATTAATAATTAATTATCTGTTTGATGGCAAGAGTTGTTTATAATATTATTAGATTATCAAAAGTTCAAAACTTGGGTCCAAAAGGGACAACTGGTCTGCACTTCTTTCTTTGGTCTAAAAGAAAAAGAAGAAACCCAGGAAACCCATGAACCATGGGAATCGAACCCACAACCACAAATTTCAGAGCTTTCTGCTCTACCAACTGAACTGTACCTTTATTCATTTGCTTATCTAGTTAATATATAACATATACGTTTTGAAAATCAAAACTGGGGCACGTGACCCAGCGTTTCCCTGTCTCCCTCCACCTCTGGTGAATACAATTGAGCATCTATTGTTTACATGTCCGTAGGTTCTTTGTGCTTGTTTTGCACATCCTATGAGTTATAGGGTGACTTTACAATCCATTACTACTTTTTTATCATCACATTTCTTCATCTCCTTCATTTCTCCTCCGTTTAAAAATATTATATAAAAAAAGGCATATTTTTTGCGTACGAATACTATCAGTGTAATTGCTTGTTCACTTTAATAAAGCAGTATTTCTGAGTCTTGATTAGCTCTCTCCCACTCCTAAATCCTAAATGAGTTGTTGGAACTTGGAACTAAACTGGATGTTAAAAATGTAGTCGAAGCTTGCTGTGGTTTATGTGATCCAATAACATTTTTAAGCTATAAACTAACTATGAAGCTCTAGCTTCTAGCTGATTTCTTAATTAAGCTTAGTATAGTATTAATTTGAAGATGAAATTATTGTAGAGTTTCAAACATTTTGAATGGTTTGCTCCAGATACAGTGCAAAACAAGACTCAATTTGAAAGAGGGAGGACTAACTAGCTCAAAGGATACTAGCTACTTGGTAATCGATCTTAATTCGAGTCTGGACTCTAGCCGTATGTACTTCTGGTACGGTTAAAACAAGATGAAATTTCACATGTGAACACGAAAATCCTGCAACGAAAGAAAAAATGACCAAGTGTACAAAATAATATATTTTTTATTAATGAATTTGAGGCTTACAATTTCTGTCAGTATTCTTCTACAAGAGTTTCCTCTGATTCAATCTCCGACGTTGTTTTGATCCAAGGGTGGTGAGCACTTGATCTTGGATCGAACGGTTGTATTTTTAACCACTACACCAAAAACCTTATCAGACGACACTTTTTGCACAACGGAAAAAAAAAAAGTGTTGTGTGATGAAGGAAAGTGAATCACATAACGAGTTTACAAAATTAACTTGCGTTGTATAAGGCAGTTAAAATTCTGAACTTTTTAGGTAGAAGGTCATCGCACAACAGTTACAAGAATATTCTGTTGTCTGAATGAAACAAAAAATAGGGGCAGATTTCCCTCCTAGCCTGACTCAAATTTGGCTCCAAATTGATACTCTAAAGTACAACAAAATAGTTATATATGTTGTATGAGTGTAGCTTGCAAAATATCATACAACTGTTTTTTTACTTTCTGTTGTCTGATAAAGAGAGATATATTGGGAAAGTTTGGATGTGTGTAGATTTGCCTCAAAACGGCACTTATTCCCTCCAACATTTCCTTGCATTCTCTCCCCCAAAATTCGATTCCCTCTCAGCAGGCAACAAGAGGTGGCAAAACTGAAAATTTTATGTGACATTCAGACAGCAAATATGTGGAAAACCATGGTCTGATGCCTGCATGATGAAATTAATGGCTTATGTGGCCATGTGTCCTAGCGCTAGACAACTACACAATAGCATCGATCTATTCAAACCAAATTATTAGAACACTTCAGAAAAAATCCATTCAGACCAAACTAATGCTCACAGCTAAACCCGACACGGCATTCACTCCACAAAACCCCACAGCTGACCCCGACTCTCTCTTTGACTTACTCTGACTCCCTCGCTGTCCGACTCTCACTCTGACTCACTCCACAGCTGCCTCGACTCACTCCACAATCCTAAACCCTAAATCCACTGCCTCCGAAGCGAAGCCTTCGAAGCCCTAAATGGGTGATTTCTCTTAGAATCCGGTAAGCCCTAAAATTTGTGGTTTCTTGTTTCTCGTCCTCGCGTCATTTTGATTTCACAAATAACGCTCTTGATTTTGGGTTCTTTACTTTTGATTAACTGGAGGATTTCGGGTTCTTCAGAAATCACACTTTTGATTTGGGTTTTTTTTTTTTTTTTTTTTTTTTTTCTGGCTTTTGATTCCTTGAATATTGAAACTTTGAGCTATCACTTGACTGTGTAACTTTGAAGTGTAGAGGTTTATACTTTCTGTTTGTCATGGTGAAGTTGCTTGTAATATGGATTCAGTTCTTTTAATCTGTGCTTATGTAGATTGGGATCTTATTTTGACGTGGATTCACATAGGAGCAGCCTTAGACTTGGATTCACACCGGAGCCCTAAACAATTTCGTCATCTCGAACTTCGATTCACACCTTTGATTCGATTTGTCTCGAACTTGGTAAGTTCTCGTCGTCTCCTTTACTGTTTTGATTCAATTTTGATTTGGATTTGTTAGCTTTCGCTCTTCGTTACTGTTTCAATTCACTGAGATGCAAAATTTAGGGTTCTGATATTCATAAGCAGATCTTAAAATTGCGCACTCTAGTCACCGGAGTTTAACAGAGACTCGGATCTCCATCTCTGACCATGGATTCCGAGCCTTTCGAGAGAGAAAAGAACGTGACTTTTCTGGGGATGATGTACCAGCTCCTCCCACACCAATACCAGATGCAAGAGATCAACCGCCTCACTCTCGCCTACTTCGTCGTCTCCGGCCTTGACCTCCTCCATGCTCTCCACCGCGTACGTCATCCCTCCTCAATACGTTGTCGTTTAAGGAGTTCAGTTTTTTCATTCACTAATTAGAAGTTTGGATTTTCATATTAACAAGGACGCAGTTGCGGATTGGGTTTTGTCACTATAAGCTCACCCCAGAGACAGCGACCAAGTCAACAATGGTATTAATTGAATTCAGGTTTTAATTATCTTTTAGCTTAAATTTTGTAAATTCTATGGAAAAGAACGAGCCCTTGATTTGTTGCACGGAAATTCTATAAGTTTTATGGTTCCAGTTGATGAATGTGAAATGGGGCTTGTGGGATTGGAAACCTGTTACTGTTTTGATTGAGTTCTTTTTGTTAATGAAGTCCCTTTTCGAATTGAATTTGTAATTGGGTTTTGTGGAATTGAAAATATGAAAATGTTTTGGTTACTGTTTACTTTGTTTTTTTAGCATTAACTATGTGATTGAGACCTGATTGTGGTGGTTGTAGTGTAATTAGGCTAGATCAATTCAATGTGCTGTTTTTCATTTTAATGTTCTGTGATAAAATCTAGAATCGGCATGGTCCTCTTTATTCTCCTTCTTACTAAGCCACTGGCAACCTAGTAAGTTTTTGGTGCTTTAGTTTCTGAAATTTGTCTGATACAAGTCTGATTAATTTTTGGTGTTTGGTATGTGATTGCTTGGTTAGTATTCAAATCTGTATTGAATTGTAGATATAAAATGTTAGTTAAAAGATATATTGTGATTCGCCAATAACTTGATACAAGGTAAGATTTCTTATTAATGAAGTACTAAAGTATGTACTTAACTTTTCAGTAGCTTAATTGGTTTCGTACTTGACTCTAGCTCTACAAGTTACGGGACTCTCAAGGCTTTTGTTTTCCAGGCCCTACTTTTTCATTTATGATATTTCATGATGGTTACTCTCTTTCTTGTTTACTTTGATTTTTTTAGACTTACGTACTCTTTTTAATTTCTAATGTAGCGTGTTGATATTCAACTTGGAATGGCAATTGATAATATAAAAGAAGTAACTCTAGAAGGCTATTCTTTTTGCGGTTGGCAAAACTCTTGTTTTTTGACTAACTTGATGAGGCTAAGCGCCTAAGCTGGAGTGGTGAGAGGTTCAAAGGTAATGAGTTCTACTTTGTTATGGATAAGTATTCTGTGTCAGACTTGTTTATATTTAGCTAGATATCTAACTTTTTTTGTCTATCCCTCTTAAATTAGTTGTAACTATTGATGGAATTATGCTGTGAAATCTGGCACAATGACTGGAGGTACCAGTGGATGAGTGGAAGTTAGATCAAAACAATGGGATAATAAAAAAGTTGAAGGTTGGTTTTGACTTTGTTTTTTGCCTTATTTTCATTTGAATTTTTGTCGGGTTATTTTGGATGTGGTTTAACTGTTTGTTGTTTAGGACTGAAGAAGAAAGAACAGTGTGAGTTAGAGCTAGAAGAGCTTTGGTCAATTAGAGAGATGCAGTTGAAAGCGTTTGAAACAGCTGGCAGATTTAATAGAGAGCTGCATTTTTGTTTTGCCCACCAGGTGTTTGTGAAAATGCCTCAGAGAAGCTGCTAGACTTTAGCCTTTGTGAACCATATGTTTATGTTTATCATTCTCTCAGACTCTCAGTGTTACTGCTGCTGCTAGAATAACGTCATAAAATGCACTCTGTGTCTGCTTCAAATCATTTTGCTTGATATTCTTTCCTCGTGATTTCAGGTTCATGCCATATTGAAGTAGTATCCCACCTTAAGAATGGTAGTTGGGAATGCAGCCTTTGAATCGCTGGATAGGATGAAAGAAGAGAGCAAGAAAGCACAAGTGAGGTAATTCAATCTAAGAATCATTTCTCTTTGTTTTAATGCTAGGAACCTAGGAGAAATTGGTTATTTAGCCTGTACTTTCTGAAGTTTGACTTTCTCTGTGTCCCAGTCACCACCGAGTCAGCCTCCATGATTCCTTTTGGAGAAAATTAGATATAAACCCAAAATTCAACCTTCTATTAGAAAAAACCCATACTTTTAATTTACACCCAAATCACATTAATAAACCTTCTATATAGAGTGATTCATAAAAATAAAATATAAAATATAAATAAATAAAAAACCTTTCATATAAACTATATGCCTATAAATTATAGGCTATAATCAATATTTTTCCTTATTTTTTCATGTATATCTAATTTGCCCTTTTACATTCTCTTAAATAATACATGTCTAATATTCTAAAAAAAAAAATAATAATAATACATGTCTAATGTACCTACTAAATATGTATATGTAGGTAGGGCTTAAATAATAGAAACGTTCAAGCTTAATAGAGATCGACACGCAATGATATATACCACAATCATAGGTGTGATATTTTTGTTTATACAATCATAGGTATAATATAATAGAAAACCTAACAAAGAGGTATGATACAAAAAATAATAATAAATTCTATACAGAGATGTTATACAAACATTTAGGCTGTAATCGAATGTATAAACCAAAAACTAAGCCTCGTATTTAATAGATACATACCTAAAATTAAATTATCTAGAAAAAAAAAAATATTATAATCATCAGGTAACTTTTTAGTACATACCTTACATATAGAACAATTGTATAATATGTTATTAACCTATGTTTGCTTTTGATTCAAGTGTTTATATGAAAAATATAACATACCTTTTATATACAAAAAAAAACATACCACAAAATAGAGAAAATCATATATAAACCTCGATCTAGGTATTGATTACGAGAGCTTCAATCAAGGGCCTAGTTTATCAAGTGTATTTGTTTAGAGCTTGTGGCATATTAAGAAATTTTTGACAAAAACATGTTTCATTTTCTATGTGATGACCTGGATTTCTGTTATGTAATTTTGGTAATTAATAATGGATCAGTTGTACGAATAATTGTTTCTGTGCTTTATTCGTAGGTTGTATGTGAAGTGGAATGGTTTTCGTACGTGTAATGATTCGAATTTCACAGTTTAGGGGGGGGTCGTGTGAAGTTTGACTTTTTATACGTCGGGATTCTTGGAAAACTTCCTTCACGAGAGTTGTAGAGTGCGTCGATACGAGTTTGTGGACATGTGGAACTCGAGAATCAGAGTTCGTATGAGAAAGTTATGGCCATTGGAAGGAATTTCCATTTTGGTATAAATAGAAGTTTCCCAAGTTGGAAACTTACTATTTTCATTATTTCCATTTCCGGAAGCTCACTTTTCTCTCTCTCTTCTTTCTCGGTCGACACCTTCACTATCGAAGTAATCTGACTGACCTGACCCGGACCCGGCCGACCCGACCCGGCTTTTCCTGCGAACTGCAACGGTCTCCAGTGACGAAACTTTCCAGATAGGATCGTCTCCTCCGTCTGGTCATCCCTGTGGTGTCCTCTAGCACCGATTCTCGGTGGTGACGGTGGTAGAAGGCGGCGCAGTTAGGTGTTTTCGGACCCGATCGGTTCTCCGATCTCCGACGTCGGCGGGACTTCAAGTTGAGCTTGGGCAGCTCAGAGAATCCTCCTTGATCGATCCTTGGTGGTTGTTTGGATCGAGTCACGTACACTACAAAAAAGAATTGCAACCGCCACGGCAGTTTGCATCGGCAAGCATTTGCCGTCGCCATTGATGATGCTTTAACTTGGGCAAACTTCCGCCGTCACAAGAATATAAGAACTATGCTACATAATTGAGGTGCCGTGGCAATAAGGGTAGCAAAACACTAATATACGGCTACTGCAACCGACTGCCATCGTGTGAAGGCATGAGACAGCAGAGATTAGAGAGTAGCAAAATTTTATCTTATCTCTATGAAACTCTGACCAACGAAAGAGAGAAAAACTTCACTCCCTCTCAATTCCTCTCTCTCTCTCTCTCTCTTCTTTTCTTTCCTCTCCCTCCATCGCCATAACCCGAAGCATCATCCATATCACCATGACCGTGGAATCCACCATCGCCATAACCCGAAGCATCATCCATATCACCATGACCGTGGAATCCACCATTAGCGTCTTCACCGTCCACTTCACCGCAACGCGTCATCACCAGGACGATCGACCACCGCCATGCCGTCATTATCATGTTCCTGCAGCTGAAATTCCATATCTAACATTTCGACCGGAACCTCTTGAAGGGCAAGATCTCATACTCAATTTAGTGGGCATTTGACCAGCCTCTCAACTACCTGCGAATCTATCTCGCCGATCTATGGTATCTATCTAATCTAGGGTTTCTAATCCATATTCCAGATTTGGTTTTTTTTTCTTTTTGTTCTTATTTTTTCTGATTTAGGGTTGTATGATAATTGTTTGATGAGTTCAGCTGTTCGGATTCCAAATTTGATTTAAAGGCTTTATGAATCTGGTTTGGCATGATTCATTTGATTTTCACTTAGCTTGTCTAATTTCAAATATTTTGTCCATCTGCACATCTGTTACTACTCTTACTGTTTGATCTAGAATATGTTTTTTGCTATCAGTTGTATGCTTGACTTGTACTGTCCAGTTTCTCATAACTTTTCAAAAAAATAAGAAAGCATAGATAAAGCTCCTCTTGATCGCAGCACTGCTTTAGGTGGTTTCTCTGGGAAAAACTATTCCGAGATAATGATTTTATCCTTTCTTTTTTCCTATTTTTTTTTCCCTGAACTTGAGTGTATTTTAAATCATTTCAAGTTGAAAGCAAGATTGGGTCTTGGAGTCTTTAATAAACGTTTTGATATTTGTAAAATAGGCATCAGCATTTATAATAACTTATCATGTAAACAATGCTATTAATAAAGAGGGGAATGAAATTGAAAGAGCAGTGGCATGGGAGAAGGCCTTCATTGAGCTGGCAAAGGTTTACCTCTCTATAATTCAGTTATAGTTTAGCTTTGTGTAATTGTTTTTTCCTGGTTGTTCAGTATGAAAATAGATAATTGATTGTTTTGAAGTCTAAGATTTTTATTGCATTTGTGATAGGATGAGCTGTTGCAAATGGTGCAATCTAAAACTTGCAAATGCTTTCTCATCGGAGAGTTCCATTGAAGAAGAACTTAAGAGTGAAAGCACTGCAGATGCTATATATTACAATATTGGTGAGTGGTTTCTCTGTTTCATGTTGGGTTGCTTTTTCCTTTTAGACCAAAAGATCTGAAATTCTGTAATTCATGAATACTGTTCTTGAGACTGACCAAGTAACTGTAACTGGTCAAGTAACTGACCAAGTAACTGACCATGTAATTGACCATGTAACTGACCATGTAACTGATCAAGTAGCTGCAGCTCACCCTAATCCTGAATACTTGCAAAAGAATACCAAAATTTCGACAATCAAATCAGAACACCAGCATACTTGTGCTTTTATCTGCCTCTTACATTCAATGTTTAATGTTTTTGAATAATTCTAGGTCCATGAAGGTGCATTTGGTTCTATTGGTGATGCTCAGTCACTTCTTAAATACTTGGAATTTCTGGGACAACATCAGTAACAAGCATGTCCGTAGTTGGTCATCAAAGGGAGGTGAGTGATGTGAATACCCCCCTCCTCCCTCTCATGAAAACTTGTACAGATTTATACTTTATGTTTTGAAAGTCCATTTTTATTCATTCATAATTATCATAAATACTTATGTTCTACTGATGACACTTAAATGATTGAGAGTTGTGATAAATATTAGCCATTCTTTCATCGACCTAGAAGACACATACGTAATTGATTTCGGATATTGTACACATACGTTTTGATATTTCCAAAACAGGCATCAACATTTATAATAACTTATCCTGTAAACAATGCTATTAATAAAGAGGGGAATGAAATTGAAAGAGCAGTGGCATGGGAGAAGGCCTTCATTGAGCTGGCAAAGGTTTACCTCTCTGTAATTAAGTTATAGTTTAGCTTTGTGTAATTGTTTTTTCCTGGTTGTTCAGTATGAAAATAGATAATTTATTGTTTTGAAGTCTAAGATTTGTATTGCATTTGTGATAGGATGAGCTGTTGCAAATGGTGCAATCTAAAACTTGCAAATGCTTTCTCATCGGAGAGTTCCATTAAAGAAGAACTTAAGAGTGAAAGCACTGCAGATGCTATTACAATATTGGTGAGTGGTTTCTCTGTTTCATGTTGGGTTGCTTTTTCCTTTTAGACCAAAAGATTTGAAATTCTGTAATTCATAAATACTGTTCTTGATGTAATATCGTGGTCAGTTACATGGTCAGTTACATGTAACTGACCAAGTAACTGTAACACCAAGTTACATGTAACTGACCAAGTAACTGTAACACCAAGTTACATGTAACTGACCAAGTAACTGTAACACCAAGTTACATGGTCAGTTACTTGACCAGTTACATGGTCACTGATCATGTAACTGACCAAGTAACTGTAACACCATCTAGAAATATATATACCTAGATGCATTTATGCTTTTGTTTATCTAGTTCAGGCTTTTGGTAGCATTAGCTTCTAGCTAGCTGCTGCTTTGTTATATAATTGAAGATTGTTAGCTGCTGCTTTGTTATATATTTCTTCAAGGTTGTATATATTTAACATTTTGACTGTGTAAAATTTGTCATATAGGTAGGGCTTTAAAGCATCAATTCAAGCTTGGTGAGCAGCTTGGTAAGCTCATGTTTCTTCCCAGTCAGGCTTGGTGAGCAGCTTCTATTTTAATCTTGAAATCGAGGAAGATTAAAACAAAAGTGTCTGTTTCCTTGTAAAGCTTAATCATCTTGTAAACTTTCGTAGAACCTTCATTCCTTTTGTAACATTCATGAGAAAAATTAAAATGTATCCCTTTTGTATAAGCTTCATTCCTTTTTGTATAAGCTTTATTTTTTTTTTTGTATAGCTTTTATCCAAAAAAAAAAAAAAAAATTGGCATGCATAAATAACACTTTTGCGACGGCGTTTTTGCAGTCGCAAATGACTTTTGGCGTCACTATTGGTATTGGCGACGGCATTTTTCAGTCGCATGATTCTTGCGACGGCAAACCTTTTGCCGTCGCTAATACTCTTACGACGGCGCATTTGCCGTAGCAAACAGCATTGGCGACGCCACCAACAGTGACAGAAGCTTTGCCGTTGCCTAGCCGTCGCCAAAAGTCATTTGCGACGGCAAATGAAGTTTTAGCTACGGCATTGCGCCGTGGCCATTGCAATTTTTTTTTGTAGTGGTAAAACTTGGTTCAACTCAGATTGGATTACTGTTCACAGCTTGTGAGGTAGTTTTCGACCCTTTATGCTTGTTTTCTGACTTCGAGCTAGTTATGAGAATTCACAAGCATGCTTAGATGAAGCTTTTTGATGTTGGGAGTTTTGTGAAGTATTGAGTTTTGGCTGGCGGCGGTGCACCACTGCCTGTGGCGGCTTTCCAGCTGTGTTCTGGCCATGTATGGGGCTGTTTCTGGTATTATGTGTTTTCTACTCGTCGATGCGAGCGTTTTGATATATAATACGCATATTTTGGAGTTCGAATGAAATTGTTATGATTTTTACGATTTCATACCGGTTGAATTATTCGATCCGTGAGGATTCGAGCGTCCGATCGACTTGTGGTTTGGTCATATTGATCGTAGACGTATTCCGGAGACTTTGGGAGGTCTCAGATGTGGTTTTGCCTCGATTGGCCCACTTTGGGGGATTTTAGTTCAAAACAGGGGTTTCGGACTTAAATCGGTTGTGAATTGTTACTGAGTGGAAACCGTATGTGATTAGGTACTTGACGAAGTATTTTGGACGGTTGTTTTGGGGATTGGCTGCTTTGTTCTTGGTTGAAGACGCAGCGGGAGTTTCGAGGTGAGTAATCTCACAAGGTTCATTAATGAACGGAATACCTTTATTTTGAGAGTTATTTAGTAACTGCAAACTATAGTTGGTATTAGTAGGCATTCCTGAGCGGATGATTACGTATATATATATATTTACGTGAAATATATATGTTTTGGTGGTTTGTGGATTGAGGAAAACAATAGGCATGAATGATGCGTTTTATTGTTTTGGATTGTGGTTTTTGGAAAACAAATGATTTGGAATTGTTGGTTCGATTTGATTTCAAAAGTGTTGAGATTTGTGTATGAAAACAATATGCATGAAATGATGCTTTTTATTGTTTTGTGGCTTTTCGGAAAACAATGATTATGGAAATGTTGATTTCGATTATTTTCAAAAGCGTTGAGATTTGTGTAATGATTTTGAGTCCAATGCGACTGCTTAATGATTTGCTCCAAGGGACTGTGCGGCCCGAGGAACGAAGGTCTATGACCTTGGGCAGAATATCAGGTAATCACATCTTTGGTCGGACGAGTGGTTACGTTTCAGTTAGAGCTCTAGTCTGTCTGCCATATAGGTAATTCATGGGGTAACGGGAATTGGTTATTGATAACTCATGACATTACGTGTTTTCAGGGAATAAGGTGTGAGTTGCTTCCTTATTAACGGTTTTTAAGGGGACAAGGTGCAAGTTGTTTTCCTTATTAATGATTTGGTACGATTGATAGAAATCAAGGTGTGAGTTGCTTTCTATGTTATATTGAAAGAATTCAAGTGTGAGTTGCTTTCTATGGTACGATTGGTACGATTGATAGAAATCAAAAAGTGAGTTGTTTTCTATGTTTCGATTTGAAAGAAACTAAGGTTTAAGTTGTTTTCTTTTATTTCGATTTTGAAAGAAATTAAAGTGTGAGTTGTTCTCCTTTATTTCGAGCTTTAAGAGAATAGAATGTGATTGGTTTCCCAATTGAAACGTGCGGGGTTCATCCCGTGATTTTGGTGTGAGTTGTTTTGAGTTTCTCATACGGGCTTGCAAAAGCTTACTGGGTTTATTGTATGATAACCCGGTGCACCATTCAAATGGTGTAGGGGTTAATCCTGCAGGTCAGGATAATCGTGGCTGAAGTTGGGGTTGCAAACTTGCAGCTAAACGGTAGGAAGCAAATTTTGTGACTTTACCGTTATTTGGACTTTCGTTGTAGTAAGCTCTGAGGAGCAATTATGTTTTATTTTGTTGTTGACCATTTAATTCGTAAGCATTGTAATATATAACTCTATGGAGCGAGTGTATATTAATTTTGAGGGTTCAGGGCATCAGTATGTACTTGGTTTAAAGGGAAAAAGATTCCAGGTATTTTGTATTGATGACTGAACGTTCACGCATGTATAATTATGGGATTATATATATCGATTTTCATGTGTGTAAAATCATGGGCGTGACATTCTATATCACTTAATGAGAATTTATTTATGTAGTCAACCTAATCAACAGATTTGGGTGTATATTAAAAAAAAATCATGGATGGGTTTAATCTAATAGGTGTAATCAAATTTGGGTGTAAAATGAAATGCCCCATGATTTTGCTACAACCATCAAGATAAAGTGAACCAGAATCCTATGATTGTGTTCTAAGTTGGCTTGTTCATGTTTCTTACAATTTTGCTATTTTTAAATGCGCTTTTACATAAATAATGGTCTCTCTTGCTAGAATTAGTGTTCATGTTTATGCCTAAAGTTTGGTTGAACAAACTCACCATCTTTGCTGGGAAGCCTATAACATTTGTCATGCGTTTGTAGTCTAAAGAAAATGAAATCAAAAGAAGGGAAAAATGAAATCAAATAAATTGATGTTAAGAGTGTATAACATGCTACTTGTCAAAAGGGCTACTTCATTGTCATGTGTGTTCATCCTCTAACTTCAGGATATTTATAATATGTGTTCCAGAAATATTAATATGGTTTTGAATTTAACATAACTTTCCTGGAGATTTACATTTGTTGATTTCTTTTACATTCATACATGATATTCCAGCCATCTGCATTCATCTACCTTTTCATTTGGGCTTTTACTAAAGTCTTTTCTTGTTTGTGCTAGTATCTTATGTGCATGTAGGTCTATGCATTCAGGTCTGATCCTACAGAAAAGATGGTGTAGAGGGTCTGAAACCAAATGCAAGAGGGCCTGGTCTTGTCACTTTTGGGGTAAGCACAATTTTGTAATCCTTTTCTTCTGTTGTATTTCTACACATAGCTTTCACATATATTTCCCCCCAATCTTGTACCTCAGTTATGATTGGCAGCATGATTTTCATTGGTTTTCTGTTCATTTCATTTTTCACAAATGGTGTATGTGTCTCCGTACCCATAAAATTTTGTGAATTGGAAGTTTAGCTGGCATCAATTCATAATATGCTGTATAAACTTGATTAAATATGTTGCTATAATATTTATAGTCTTTGTCGCCTCGAGTTATATTGTTGGTATATAATGTTCTAGCAATTGAAAAGCTTGGTAAGTCTTTGATATCAGGTGCTCTACTGGACTTGAAAGAATGTATAATTCACGGAATAGAAACTATGGTGGCAAGGTATGCAATTTTTCCAGCAAATGTCTATATTTTTTTTGTTTCAATTTTTGTTTTTGCATTTTTGTTACATCGGAGACTATGTGCTTTACAATTTATATTTTTTTCTATCTACATAATTTTTTTGTTCTTCTTTTTTCATATGTGGTGGCAAGGTATGGAATACTTCCCCAGATGAGCAAAACCGCCTCAAAATTCAAGTCTTCAACAACCCATGTACTCCATTTTCAAAAAGCAAGCTTCTTTACTGCAACAGTTGCAGATCGTGAAGAAGAATCACAAAACCCAAAGAGACCCAAGTAGATGATACATTTTCATGCATCATATTTGTGCCATGTTTTGGAAAACATAAATACACACTTTTGATGTCCCAAGTAGATGGGCATGTACTAGAATGCTTTTATAGTTTAAATGTTGGCTTGGATGATTAGGAAATGCAACCATTTTGCTTTTGAAGTTTAAAACATTAGTTAGATTACTCATTTGATGGTTTGCAATGTTTACATTTGATGAACTACTGTTCATTTGGCAAATGGACCAAATGAATGCACAATTTAATTCAGGAATGGGATGTTCAAATGATCAGACAACAGAATAGATATAATGGCGACTGCACGAATGGCCAAAATTGGGACAATGCAATCATTCATATCACACATCGGTTTTTAACAAATTAGTGTCTTCTAATTTATTCTCACACAATAGAAGCAATTGAACTTTGTTGTCCCAAAAGTTAATCAGACAATAGATACAGTCCAAGAACTGAAGTTTGAAGATCAATTAGACAACACACAAAATAAAAATATGTTGTCTGACAAGCTTACCATACAACAGCTTGAAAACAAGCATTGTTGTCTGGAGGCAGCGCCACAACTACCGCGCAGCTACGCTTGGCATCTGCCGAGCTATCAGACAATACTTTTAACACATACCCGTTGTCTGTGTGTTTGTCAGACAACTGTGTTCCACCATTGTCTGAATTTTCATCAGACAATAGCTTAGTCTACAACGGTGGCTCTTCATATCACACAACGGTTTTCTCCTGTTGTCTGATAAGGTTTTTGGTGTAGTGAACTTCTTATCATGTTGGAGATTTGTAGATGACGGTTGATCAAAAGCCGTAGAGGCTTGACCTTGATCAAATTTGGGCCAGGAGTGGTGTCACGCGGTGGTTGTTCTTCAACTTTGGTAATGGATGAATCGGCACGTGTGTAGGTATGCTTGTTGATTCTCCACGAGCTTGATGAAGAACCTTGCAGATGATTTGCTTTGTTGACGACTTGATGACAACAGTTGATCAAGGGCTGCAGAGACTTGATCTTGATTAGATTTGGGCCATGAGTGGTGTCACATGGTCAGTGTTCTTTGGCTTTGAAGGTAGATGAATTGACATATGTCTTTGGTGCTTGTTGATTCTCCATGAGCTTAATGAAGAACTTTGTATAGAGTTCGCTTTGTTGAGGACTTGAAGACGACTGTTGATCAAGGGTTACAGAGGCTTGAACTTGATCATTAATCTAAGCGAGTTTCTATTAGCTGGACCTAAGACCTGATTTTTCTTTCGGTTAAATCCATAGTGAAGATTGCATTAATAGATAGCTAAAATCATTTCTTTTGGGTCATTTGAACAAGAGCTCCTAAGAGAAGCAACTTTGGACCCATGGAGAACTACAAGGTGAGCTTAAAAGAAACTCCTACAATGGTTCTATGATTGTGGAAAAATTTCATTTCAATCTTTAACAATTTCTCCATTGATTGTTAGGATAAGGTGAAGACACTAACGAAGGAGGAATATATACCCGTTGATGGAAGGTCCTCAGCTTTGGTGGAGTTTCTCCGGCAAGATATTGTCAATGGAAATTTGGACAGAGTGAAAGAATGTGTGGCCATAGCCGAGAACATTGGCGGAGAAGACGGCAAGTTTCACTCATCAATGCTATTGGCCGGGAAGAAAAGACACCTCTTTTCACTGCTCTAGAGTACTACAAGAAGGCCAAGGAATGCTTCCATTACTTGATGGATAATGGTGTTTCTATCGTAAACTCGAGCAAAGAAGGTGACGAGTTAGCCATGGACTGTGCTTTGGATTTCGAGCGGTATATTTTCCAAACAAGATGAAATTTTGGCCATTTCTTTTGTAAATTTTCCAACTTTTGTTCAAATTTCTGTTTCCTTGGTGCTTAATCACCAAGATGGTGTTGGGTAACGTTTTCATGTCTGTGGTTTCATTTTTGAAAATGTAAATATGGTGAAAATGTGTTCAACAACCTATTTCTCAAAACATGAAAAATGAAAAACAAATTTTTTTTTTCAACTTTTACTCGGAGAAACTGAAAACAGCAATTCAGCATTTTCACCTTTTTCTTCACCTAGTAGAAATATGGAGAATATATATATATATATATATATATATATATATATATATATATAGCAATAAACTACCAAACACATTTTCAAATTTGAAAAATACAAGCTCGTTTATTTCATTTTGTTGTTAAAAATCATTTTTAGAAAATTATTTTTGAAAACATTACAGAACATGCCCTTAGAGTGTGTTTGGATGAGGGAAAAAAATGATGAATTAAATTGAAAGTCAGGATTTCATAATTCCTAAAAGCAAATTCCCTCGTTTGGCATTATTAGACTGGAAGTTTTAAATTTCTCTATGGAAAAAAATGAAGGAATTCATTATTTAAATTCTCTACTTTAATTTCCACCAAAATAAGTGTCATTTACAAATTTCTTTGCAGTAGTTAATTTTCATTTCCAAAACAAGGCTTTTTTCTATTTTATTTTTTATTTGTTTTAAACTTTCTTAATTTATTACACATTTCAAATCCTTAACAGATACAACCAAATAATAGAAATTGCAATTAATGAAATTTTAGATTGATGGAGTTAAAGATTCAATTATTTATAAATTCCGGATTTCATAATTTTCTCATCCAAACGCACCCTTATAAAATAAAATTAAAAAAAAAATTCCTGAAACTAATTTCATCCTCTCCTAAATTGTTCTTTCGTAAATTAATGGTGCAGGTCACAGATTAGCTCATCTTACTAGTTTAAATTATCTTAATGATGTTGGGTTAGAGGAGACTTATGTTATCATTCAGGATGTACTCTATGAGGACTCATGTAACTGTAATCGAGGTCAAGGCCGTATGTCCCCCTCGATGCATGATTCTAATTTTAATATAATAAGTCAGGCGTGGGGATGAGCCTCCCAACTTGGCTGGATTCCAAACCCCTTCAAAAAAAAAAAAAATTGTTCTTTCGTTCTACAATCATATTTGGGTGAAGACAAAGCCTAAACTGAAGTAGTCTCCAAGCTTCCTACTCCTTCTTCCTCCTTTTCTCCATTGTTGGGCTTCTTTCCCAAATCATTGTCTTCATATCTTTAACAAAGCAGCAATCATTTTCACTAATTCCATTAGCACGGTAAATCTCGCAATTAAAAGGCATGTTTCTCATCAGAGACATGGATCTCGTTCTTTGGTGCAGAGACTTGTCCCAAAGCCTCAGATCTCTACCTCAGTGTGGCCCCAACTCGAATTGGTCATATGCATCTTCCTCGTGGAAAGCTGCAAGATCTAGTAATGGCGCCTGTGGCTTTTCCAGGTGGGTGGATAGCCATGGGCAGGATCTTCCTGTTCCAGAAAATATTGTCGGTTGAACTCATCGGCCCGATTGCAATAGATCCGTTCGATTGGAATTGAGATTTTATTTGAGAATTTTTCAAGTGATTGTAGAAGAAAAAAAACAAAAAAAAAGACCTAATACTTCAATTGGAATTGAGATGAATGATTATGTATAAGAATCTAACTACATGTATGTTCGATATAATCATATGTGAAGATCTTTATTAAAATATTTATGTTTTATTTACCTTGATCATGATTTTTGGTTCCATCTCTATTCATTGTTGGAGAGAGAAACTGCAATCTTTGCAGAATAATGAGAAGCTGAATTAGCAGATAACAGAAAAGGATGAGTAGCTAACGAGATATAACATGAGCTGTACAAACTTTCACGTGGCAATTTTTTATTGGGGCGTTAGACCATGTGGCAAGCTGACATGGTTCTACCATAAGATAGCTAAATTTCTCCCAGAGGAGCCCCAAATAGGTCTTGTTTTAAAGTACTAAAGATCATATTATGGTCTTTAGTTTGCACTGCATGTGGGATTTCTCAACATCAAAGTGGAAGGTGATGCGCTCTCAGTGATTAATAGTTTTAATGATAGTTTTGATGATTTAAGTTTTGAGGGACATATTATTAATGAAGTCAAGTCTTTAGTTCAGTCTTTTATTTCCTGTATTGCACACTTTGTAAAATGGGAAGGCAGTGGTATTGCTCATCGTTTAGCAAAGGAAGCCTTAAAAATGAGTTAAACCTTTTCTTTGTTTGGAGTCGGGGCTTGAGCGGCTCCATCAGTGTGTCAATAGGGATTTTCAGTATGAAGTCTAGTTGGGAAGCTGTTTTGCAATCTCTACCGTCCGGTCACTAATTGCTAACGTGTTTTCCACAAATCGTTGTAATCGATTCATTTTCAATGATGTTCTTCTTTAATCAAAATATATATATATATATATATTATGCATTGCATTTTTATTCTGTAAAATAGATCATAACTTATAATTTTGATCGTGTCAGATATAAGACATCACAATGTTGCCGTTTGCTAACTGCTCGCCCTTATATGCCGTGGTGAACCATTATAATTTGAGGGTTTATAAGCAAGCTTAATACAATCTCTCCAAAGTGAACAAACCAAGATGATCACAACCCGTCGAGGAAAACATTACCCACACGTCAATCACTTTAAAAATGATTATTTTCACAATTGGATTTACATCCAAAGGTAATTAAGCATAGTTTATTTAGTCAATCACTGACCAGGTGAACACCAGTGGTCAGTGAACACCAGTGATTGAGCGTAACTTACAATTTTGATGATATTGAGAGAAAAAGTAAACATTGAATTTTAGCTAAAATGGGAGCAACCCTTGTGGGTTGAAATCGTTTAGTGCACAGTGTGCACATACCTTTACACTTCAGTAATAATGAAGCTCTTTTATTTACATGGACTGAAATTTATCTCTTCAACAGTTTCAAACAGATGTAATAAGTATAATTCTGAATCTAAAATTCAAAAACGATACAAATATACTGTAATTTGCACTAGACATGAATCACAACATCCCTCAAGTGAAGAGTAAACTTGATTGGTATAAAGTTATACAGAAGCTACTTCAGCTTGTTACTCAAGTCCGAAAGCTGAAGAATCTGAATCCTTGGAATTGTAGTAGCTTCGTCTCTCTCTTTCTGTGTATTGTACCCCCAACCGCCTAATCAAAAGTCCGAAGTAGCAACAAATTAAAGCCAATGAGTACCACAACAAAGCACAAACACCAATGATAACAAGCAAGCTTAAGGGGAATTTTACCCAGATACAAATTCCAACCATCCAATTTGGGTACTTTAATAACTTCCTTCAGGGTTGCTATTCCATCCTCCACAAAGCTGGTCAAAGTTGCATTATTGATGTCAATCAGAGAAACCAGGTCAAAGCATTAAACAGAAGGATGTCCAGCACAGAAGTGCAGAAGTTTGTCAAAGCCAGCAATATTGCAGTCAAGATCATCATATTAGAACATGTCCTACTATGTCAAATACTAAGCAGAGAAAATGTCTTACTGCAGCTTCAGCCCTTGATGTTCTGGTTTCTCTTAAAGCTGCTTCAGTACTTCTATCTTGAGGCTGGAACTGGAATTATAAGTGAGAAAAATTAGCACATTCCATATGCATCAGTGAAATATACCAAACATAGACTAGTATCAAGTTAATACACTAACCGAGATCCATCTCCAAATATTCTTCCATGTGGTAGTGTAACTTTTGCAAGTCTTTTCAATATTACCTCAGCAAATCGGCTCTGCATGGAAAAGAAGAGAAACTAAGGTTTTCGGACAATGACAAAGGGAAAACTTTAATCGAAAAGAAACTCAGACAACATCTCCTTCATTATGAATGAGTGAATGACAGAATGCAAAGCAAACAGAAATTTCTTTCTGCAATCTCAACCTTTAAAAATCTCAACTTAAAACATATTAGAATCATCTTTCCCTCTTTTGTTATTCTCTTTTCTAGGGAGAAGTAAAACCCCTAAAACAAAACAAATGCTTGTATAAGGTCCACACCTGTTTCCCAGTGACAATATAAATTGTTGAGGTTGCCAATGTAAGAGCATCAACAACACCTGGATACAATCTGCAACCAAAGCCTCTCCCATAATTGTTAGGATGTGATGAGAATTAATTAGGAAAGGCTAGTCCTAGTTGGACTTGGTTAGTCTTCCTAATTGGACATGGTTGATGTCAAAGTTTATTCCTATCAGGAATAGGATCTTTTCTCCTGTACAAGAAGGTTTGTTTTTCCTACTACCAATTGGATTATAATTGGGGTGCCTATATATAGAGGGCATGGGTAGTAAACCAAGGTATGGTCAGTGCATGCGATCATCGACAAGAGAGTGTATATCTCTTGGGTAAGGAAGCAAAGATGGCAAAAATGAATACAGCTCTTGGGTGCGAGTGAGTTCTTGGGAAATTCTATGAGTGTGGGTGTACAAGGATTATGGGTTTGGGTTATGGTGATTTAGCTCAATGTATCTTGTACTGTAATTATTCTCATAGTGAAGAACAGGTATCTCTCCAGAGGAAGTAGGCATAGATTTATGCTGAACCTGGTTAAATCTCGGTGTTCTCTTGTTGCTTGTCTTGTGATTTGTTACTTTTCTATTGGTTTACTCTGTGAGCCTTGACGGGAGGGATTCTAATTTCCCTATTTATAGATATCTAACTAGACCCTATAAGACATTAGAAACCTATTCCCAATAGACATAGAAACCATTACCAAGTAGGATTATGTAAGCAGGTAGGAAACAATCAAAACTCCTCTTTGATCAAGGATTAACAAATCCTTATCCTATGAGGAATCGAATCCACACACCCAACAATCTTCCACTTGGAGCCGATTACGCCAGTAGCTAACATTCTTCAATACTCTTCAATCATAGCCAACACAAAACCCATTATCACAACCAACATCTCCTTTTTCAAACTTGGAGACCAACTGAAGCCAAACATAGCTTCTGTTTACTTATTGACACAGACTTAGTCAACATATCAGCAGGATTCTCACTTTCTTGAATCTTCAACAATTGCAGCACTTCATTCTCCACTAGTTCTCGTATGTAGTGATACTTCATACACTACTAAAAAGAATTGCTTTTGCGACGACAAATTGGGCTTTTGCGACGGAAAAAACTTTTTACAACGGAAAATTGAGCCTTTTGCGACGGAAATGTTGGCATTGCAATAGGTGGCGTCACAAAATCCATTTGCGAAGGTAAAATGCCATCGCAAAAGATAATTGCGACGGTATTCTCTTGCCGTCGCATCAATTATTGTTTTGCGACGGCTATTTGCTACGCAGGCTTCCGTCGCAAAATATCCCTTAGGGTAGCCCAGGTGGAGGTATTTGCTACGGCCATGTTGCCATCGCAATCTGTATATTTTCAAAATAGCCGCCAAAATTGATGCTACGGTTAGTTTGCCGTCGCAAATATATTTATAAATTTTTATTAAAATATTTTGATAAATAGATAAAACTATATAATTTTATACCAATTACAAAGCTGAAATGGCCGTCGCAAACGCTAATTTTGTTTTATTATTATAGTTTTTTTTGCCTATTTCCACAAAATTAAACAAATAAATAATAATAATAATAATAATAGTTAAGCAATTAAATATCTTCATAAATTAACATTAATTCATGAAAAATATAGTTAAACATATCTATTGAGTTATCGTACCATATTCAAATACAAACACTAATATGAAAATAAATGTGTTGTCATTTTCAAGTATTGAAAATTATAACCACACTTGAAATAAAACAACAATCACAAGTGCACCATTTTACTTTGTCATTTTGTGAGCTTTGCACTTGCTTTCATTTGCTTTGCTCTTTTTGCCATGAGAACCTGTAATATAAACATAGAAAAACCAATGTTACCTTTATTTTGCACATATTCTTTCGTGATGGTGTCTATACAAACAAAACAATAAACATTAAGGCATTGATGGACCTCAATCAATAGTAACAATACATACTAATTTCCAATAAAAATTTCAGAATTGTTAGTGCAATTAATGGCTGGAGCTCTATCTTTGTTTGAAAGCCATTAGTGCAATTGTCAAAACGTTACTGCAAATACAAGTTCATCAGTATCCTTTCAATTAAAACTAGAACAAATCACAAAGGGCAAAGTCACAAACAAATACATAATCAAACATTTGCAACACACAGATAACCAAATTCTATGTAAAAGAACATAAAAAAATTATACGCATAGACCTCGATAACTAGCCTTAAGGTTATAAATCAGTTCTTATGTGCGAACCGATATGGCTAGCTACTTTCACAATGACACAACTATCTGAAAATAAAGTCTGAAAATGGTATACTTCTGTTGGGAAGTTAAGAATGTTAATGTTCAGTTCGTGAACAAGTCTGAATAAGGGAAATTATTAAAATCAAATGAAACAAACAGAAACATAGTATCAATTGAATAATTTCCTGATGCAGACCCTCAACTTCGAAAAAGCACAACTTACTCTAGAAAACTCCTTTTCATGAGATTTCAATTTTGACATGATCTTCTAGATGGCTACTGAAAATTTCATGAGACACCAAGTTCAAATACCAAGCCAAAATGTACAGTTTTTAGTAAGAAGGCAACTAGGTCAAAAACTACAAAATGCAGACTTCTGTCATTTAGCCTCGAAATTAACCACTGAATCTTAAATGAAACTGTATGAAACTATATAGATATTAGGCCTAAAGTATAAGCTTTCAACACGAATATCTAAAGCAGAAAGTATAACCAGTTTTCCATTTACAAATTCAACTGTTCTTTACCGGCCAGAAGGCCTAGGCAATTGAACAAGGTTCGACTAATTCATACAATAAACTTTTTGAAAGGCTTAGTCAGTAAACACCTTAGACAATATGCATCAATACATGAACAAAACATAGAAACACGAAGTCCCAACTTCCCTGGGTACAAAAAAGACATGGAAAAAGACCAAATTCTTATAATTTCTGACAATTTCGTAGCAAACGATTCAGCAGGGAAGTAATTAACAATAGAACAATATACATACTAATTTCCAATAAAAATTATTGTTAGTGCAATTAATGGCTGGAGCTCTATCTTTGTTTGAAAGCCATTAGTGCAATCGTTAAAACCTTACGGCAAATACAAGTTCATCAATATCCTTCAATTAAAACCAAAACAAATCACAAAGCGCAAAGTCACAAACAAATACATAATCAAACATTAGCAACACATAGATACCCAAATTCCATGTAAAAGAACATAAAAAATCATAAGTATAGACCTCGATAACTAGCCTTAAGCAAAACAACTATTTGCAAGCAAGCCAATTATAACTCCATGGTTATGAAAATGTCAAGCATCAACTAGAAATACAACATGTAAGAGCAATATGAACAATTAATATAAGAAGATTGTTGCTGCCTAAAATTATAGGAGAATTACCCTTTGAGATCCATTTTGTGAAGGGGATATTACTGGAGAATTATGCTCCAATGAGGGCTGGTCATGATTTGCATTCGGAGTTACTTCATCTTCTATAGACTCCCTCAAAATTCCATGCCCACTAGTTGCATCAGCAACCTAGGAAATATATAATACATATATACACATAATAAACTTAAGTTAGTGTAAGTAGTAATACATACAATTAACAAAAGTCCAATTTATAAACCATATGTTTGCATATTAAGTTTGTACTCAACCTGTCTAGGAGACTCTGTACTAGTGTCCTTATTCTGCAGAAAATCAATTCGAGCATGCAGTTGCTGAAGCTGTACTTGAAACTCTTGACGCACTTGTTCAGTGATTCTTTGTACGAGATCATTGTGGTTTGAGATATATTTGACACCTTTGGATATACTAGACTACAAGGTACACCAGCTCCAAAAGTACGACAATACCCATGACCATCATCTCCCATCAAAGAGTGGAAAATTCGGTCTTTAACACTTGTCAAGTTCTGATCCTCCTCCGACTCCTTTCTAAGTTTCTCTTCATATGATTTCTGCATTACATTTGAATATAAGTAACTGAATTGAACTGACAAACTAAAACTAATAATAATCACAAATGAATCTGATATTTATAGCCTCAAAAACTGTAGTTTACAATGAAGTCTTGCACAAGGTGATCATTTAAGTCACGTGTTTTCTTCCAAACACTAAACTTATCAACTGGTTCTCCAGCTTTTTCCATCTGTTGAATAAAATTATAGTCATGTTTCAATTATAGAAAGCAATGTAAGAGATTAAAGAAACAATGATCTAAATATCTGAAATTAGTACCTCATATCACACTTGGGCAAAATGTTTTCGACTGGTCTTGTGACATGGGCCACGCAGCTCCCGATTAATTGAATTTTTTTTCTGCTATCATCTACAAGTTTTCAAATTCAAGGTGTTAAAGTAACTTGTGAAGCTCACTATACATATGTACTTAGTTGTGTACTTTACCTTTGCATCCTCACTACTCCAATATGCAACAAGCTCAGACCATTGCTCTGCAACAATATGCGGAGGATTTTTAGAACCAAGTTCAGGATCGTCCTTGTTGGGCACATAGTGAAATGATTTTGTTTTGCTCTTGATATCCCCAAAATAGACGCTCAACTTAACCCTACAAGATGTAGTCGTTAGCAATATAGAGTAAGCAGGGATAGTTCAAGCTGGGGATTGAGGGTAACTATAGTAATCACACAAAAGAAAAGAAAACAAAACAAAACTAACACTAAAGAAATCGTCGCACACTAGAAAAGAAGAAAGAAAGATGGAGGGTCAGAGAGGGGATAGAAGAGGGCACTGCAATCCTAAAAACGAATTGAATTAAGGGTTGTGGTTTTTTTTTTTAAATAAACAGAAAATAAAGAAAAGAAAAACGATTTTGAGTTTAGGTTTGAAAGATATGGATGAAGATGTTAGGAAGTCGGAAATCCACCACCAAAACATGCTTGAGACAAATTTATCATCCTAGTTTCAATTACTAAGTCGTGAAAAAGGTTTCAATCAAGAACAAACCATGAACGCATGCATAAGTTCTTATTACTTCCTTAAATTACTTAAGCAAGATGAACGCACCATTACTAAGCCTTTAGAATAAACAATCAAGGTATAGAACGCTATCCTATCAACAATTTATTCTAAGCATTAATCAACAATTTATTCTAAGCATTAATCACATGTGGAAGTTCGATCGAAACAAGTATGAAAAACTAGTGTGGAACGCCTACCTAGCATGCAATCCTTTTTATTTGGTTTCACCTATTGTCCTATAGGTTTTACTACCATTGAAATAAGCATTATTAACCGTTTAGGAGATTAAAATACCTATTTCTAGCCCCACTTACAAGTTCATAATGTTCTATGCACGCGTTCATGAACAAAAACAAGTAAGAGTTATCCATAAACCAAAACCAAATAAACAATTTCACAACAAAGCAACCACAAAACTAGGAATCAAAATATTGTCAAAAGCTGACAGTTTCTGCCTTATCGGGAAGCCTACTTTGACTTTGATTTCCTCCTGTCTCGTTAACATTTCTGACCAGTTATTTGGCTCTTGTTGAAGTATAACATCATGTATTTAAGGTTCGCTGGCTCTTTCTTCAAAGGTGCAGCTAGAATAATGCAAGAATTACTCCTCAAAACTGTTCCCAGAAAGCTGATTCTAAAACTGTAGTTCTCTGCTTTGCAGCAACTGTTTTGCACAACTTTTTCCGTGGACTTCCCTTGTAATTTCCAGCCAAAAGGTTGATCAATCTTGGTCCTTTGCAACAGCACTTCATGGTTCATGGCTTCCTTACTCCCTTTAAGCTCCTATTTCTCTTGAATCACTCCACGAACTACCTAAAAAGAAAACAAAGTTAAAACCGACTTTTTAAAGAAAATAGCTAAGGAAAGTGTAAAGGTTGCACATTATATTTGTCGCATTTTATGCTCCTATCAGCTCTTATGGTCCTTCCAAAGCAAATTACAATACTGATTTATAACCTTCAGGGACTTCCACCAAGTTTCTCTACAATTAACATAACATTAGTACCATACAGGAAATTCACACATGTAACAAGTATTAGTATTGATTTTCACCTACCTTATCCTCTTCCCAAATTTCTTCCTTCACATCATTACCAACTTTATTCCAGTCAAGAATATTTAGCGGTACCCTATGGCCATTTCGTATTATTTGACCCAATTGTGACTTAAGCTGACCTGCCCTTTCCCCCACCGGCTAGAAATTGATTCCATTAAATTGAACATGTACTTTAACACCTGTATTCCATTCCGGAATGCCTTTGCTATGTCCTCGTGCGGCTTTACTTGTTGGCGTATTGGCTTGCTCTTCTACTACTGAAATATTACATTAATAAAATATAATGTTATGAGGAGGAAGCACATTAATTTTTGGTTAATTTAACAAGAACCTTGGGGTATACTTGCTGGTACTGGAGGAGGCAGCTGTGCTGATTCATTTGCGCTGCGACCTGTGCTTCCAAAACGTGATGAAGTTACTTCCAACAGTTGAGACATGGTACGAGGTTGACCTGCTTGTCTTGTTCTCTTCATGGTAATAACCTGTACTTAGACATGAAACAAACCATGAACATAAAAGTAATATAAACTAGCTACAGAACATAAAGTAGCACCTATCAGTCTGATAATGGCACCAAAAGATGTATAAACAGACCATGTTAATATTAATTAGTGGATATTATATTACATCAAAAGTGGCAAATTGTTTTCCATTCATTTACACAAAAGCAAAGAAAAAAGAAATGATCTAATTCGATCATTTCTGTATCATCCAAAGCTGCTGAATTCTCTTCAACTTCTAGCAACGTATAGGGGTCAGCTTCAGGGTAACTATCAGCATCACATAACTCTATTGCAGGGGATATGACAACACTTAACCAATCTTTCTCCAATGGATCAGGAACATAATAAACTTTATGTGCTTGAGATGCCAAAATGAAAGGTTCATTACCCACTCGATCATGTTTGTACAACAAATGCTTAAAGTTGACCAAAGTGTACTCAAAACAGTCTTGTTTTGTCCCTGATGCAGTATTAATCCAATCACACTTAAACAAGTCAAATTTTAAATCTTCTGAGTAATTGATTTTGACAATATCAATCAATTGCCCATAGTAAGCCAAAGGATCAACATAAGGATACTTGTCATTCCGACTAGCAACACTCATGGTATCTGCCTTCAAAGTTACACCACTATTCTGTGTTTCCTTTTTATCATCAAGCTCTTTAACACGAAAGTTGTATCTGTTCACTTTATATGAATTAAACTTCACTGCTTGATCACTAGGTCCTTTTGCTAAAACACTGATTTCTAAAGGCACAGCTGTAGCACTTATGTTTTCCAAGTTTTTGACCTGTTTCATGAACAATACTATTTAATAAATAAAAATAAGAATGCAAGTCTGAACTCATAAGTATTTAAGAAAATTTTTAACATACATGATCGCCAAGCCATGTATGGAAGTTGTCAAAATGGATACGTTGAATTTGATGGTCATCAGCTTGAGAGTTCTGGCTTCTAAGGACAGCAATATGTTTTCTGTTTAAGTTAGAAACTAGCAAGTTAGAATCAGATGTAAGTAAGAGTAAACAATGTTTCTAAGCAAAGGGATATTTTGTTGTCAAGTGAGTTGGACCACATACCTTAAGTAAGGTGTGACAACATCCGTATGGAACAAGATCCATCTATGAGCCTGTACCCATTCAATGTCTGTAAGCTTGAATTTAATCCCATGTCTCTCCCCATCACCATCTTTGTTCCTCTTTGGTCGATTTGACTTGGTTTCCACATCATTTAGATAAAGAGAACAGAAATGCATACACTCTGCCATCAAGTAGCCTTCGGCAATTGAAGCTTCTGGATGAGCTCGGTTACGCACATATTCTTTCAAAGTAAAGAGGTACCTTTCAATAGGGTACATCCACCGAAACTGAACAGCACCACCAATAAGTGCTTCCTCCGCCAAATGGATAGGTAAATGCTCCATTATATCAAAGAACGAGGGTGGAAATATCTTTTCCAGCTTACAAATTGTTAACACAATTCCCTCTTGTGCTTTTTCTAAGTCTGCTGCACAGTTTGTTTTTTAGTACAATTGTTTAAAATATCTGCCCAAATCAATCAATACTTCAACCACATTTTTGGGCAAGGATTTTCTTATAGCTAATGGGATCAACTCTTGAACAAGAATGTGACAATCATGGCTGTTTAAACCTCCCAAGGTTCTATCTTGCAAACGCACACGACGCGAAATGTTAGAGACACGCCCATCTGGTGCTCTATACTCATGAATTACATTTAGGAATAAGTCTTTGCCATTGTTTTTCATCTCAAACTCTGCATCAGGTGCCTTGGGTTTACCAGATTCATCAATCTTCAAGTGCAAATGATTTTTAATATTCATTTCTTCAAGATCTCGTCGAGAATTCAAGCTGTCCTTACTTTTTGCATCTCCTAATATGGTCCACAAAACATTGTCACAAACATTCTTCTCTATATGCATTACATCAAGATTGTGACGTATCAAATTGTGCTTCCAATAAGGCAACTCAAAGAAGATGCTTTTTTTTCTTCCAATTATGTGGTTTTCGTTTTTTTTTTTTCCATGAGCATCTACTTCTACAGTTGCTGGTTTTCTTTTCCTTGTTAGGAGATCCTCCCTTTTGTATTTGGTGACAATACCTTCAGACTCTATTTGTCTCAACAAATCAACTCCAGAAAATGTGTTAGGCTTTGCTCTAAATTCAAGTTTAGCATTAAAATTCTTCCCATCCTTTGAAACCTATGGCCATTCGGCAGCCACCGACGATGACCCCTATAAGAATGCTTCTTACAATTACTTAACCAACAAGAGTCATTTTCTGAGTTGCAACATGGACAAGCATACTGACCCTTCGTACTCCACCGGGACAGATTTGTATAAGCCGGGAAATCATTAATAGTCCACAATAAGGAAGCATGCAATGTAAACATTTCATTGCTTGATGCATCCCATGTTTCTACACCTTTCTCCCATAATTCCAGCAACTCTTCTATCAATGGTTGCATATAAACATCAGTCTTGTCACCTGGTCCTTTAGGACCATCAATCAGCAGTGACAAAAAAAGAAATGGCTGCTTCATGCATAATGAAGGAGGTAAGTTATAGGGAAACACAATCATCGGCCAAGTGCTATGGACTATATTCATTGTCCTAAATGGGTTGAACCTATCAGATGCTAACCCAAGCCTCACATTTCGAATCTCATCAGAAAAGTTAGAATTCTTAACATCAAAGTCTTTCCAAGCCATAGAGTAGGCAGGATGCCTAAAAACACCATCATTTTTTCTCTCTTCTGCATGCCATTTCATCAGTTTTGCTGTTTTTGATGACATAAACAGTCTTTTCAACCTTGGTTTCAAAGGAAAGTATCTAACTTGTTTGACTGCTTTTTTTTTTTTTTTAATTTGCTAGATCCAACATCAGCTGTAGAGTCTTTTTTGTCTTCCCATCTATACTTCTTGCATACTTTACATTCATCAAGGTTTATGTCATCATTTCAGAACAACATGCAGTTGTTCCTACACGCATCCCAAGTTTCGTACGTGAAACCTAAATCTTTTGTTATTTTTCTAGCCTCATAGTAGGACTTGGGAAGTAACACGTCCTCCGGGAAAGCACTAGCCAAGTCCTTGAGTAACCTCGTGAATGATTTATCTGACCACCCATGTAAAACTTTATTATGCATCATTCGAACAATGAATGATAATGTAGTAAAGCGTTTACAGCCCGGATATAGTGGAAGTTGTGCACCTTCCAACAGCTTTAAAAAGTGAGAAGTAGTTTGGTTTGGCCCAACTTGGGGATCATCTGATAGAGGATCATCAGTTTCACCCATATTTGGAATGCCCATAGCTTCATGCAGCATTTCAAACATATCATCTTGGACATTTAAATCAACTTCAATTTCAATTTCAGAGTTGGCATGGTTAGTAGCAACTGGAGGTTCTCCATGGTAAATCCAATTCCTATATTTTCTCAAGAACCCATTATCTTTGAGATGTTTTTGCACAGTTTCTTTGGGCAAATAAATGGGCCGATTGCAGCATTTTCTACAGGACAGCTTATTAGTTCACTTTCATTCTTATTGTTGTATGCAAACTTCAAAAAGTCTTCATAACCATCAATAACCCTCTTTGACCATCTGTTGCCTAAGTTTATCCAACTCTTATCCATTGTGAGATGCAAGTTTTCTAGATCAATCAAACAAACATTGAGTCAAGATTATGTATGTCAAAGGCTAAAGGTTTATCAAAGCTACATGTTTGTGTTAATTGAGTTTTCCATTAGTTAGAAGTTTGTCTTGGTTTCATTAAGCTACATCAGAATATGTATGTCTTGTGCAAGTTATATTTTACGTAAATTATATAATGTTATTTTATTTAAAATAAACAAGTGGAGACTCTAAAAGACTAATGTACATCAAAAATAAAAAAAAATAAAAAATCACAGCCATAACATTGCCACAGACAAACTTAGTACTTCTTCCATAATAAATGAAAACAACATAAATATAAAAATGGGGAAGAAGTACTAACCCGGTAATATCAAGCTCTTGGCTTTGGATTTCCAAAATTAACTCCAAATCCGTCACTGCTGACTTGAAGATGAGCGACCTTTTCAAATAATGGATGGTGTTCTCTGCAGCAAAAACTAAAATATGCGTGTTTCTTGTGATTAGAGAAGCACAATGAACAAAAAGCTACTACCCATACGGTTAAACTTGACCTATTGATTAAAATCCAATAATGTAAAAATGTATCTATGAGATTGTTGAGGCAAACATAACAAAGAAGGAGAGTCACAGTAGTATTACAATGATATAACCTACCGAATAGAAAACTTGAAAGGGTCCAGGTATTGAAGTTAGAGATGGGAAGCGATTCCCAGTAATGGAAAAAGAAACTGATTTCAAACTAGAAACGCTGCTGCTGCGTGCCTATCAACATTGAACCATAAGAACTAAATGTCAGGTACAACATAAGACTATTGAAACAAATAACTAATATATGAACAGAATGTCAGAACAACAAAAATGCATCTTAGATTGAATGTATAAATGAAGTTGCGAATGCAACGAAATCTATGATCTCATCAATATATATCTAGTTTGGTCAGAGAAGGTATCTCTATAACAATTACATTCATATTAGCTTTCATCATGCACCCAAACTAAGATACAAGTCCAACCCCAGCTTTGTCACCTTGCATAAAGGCTGCTAGAGCTTCACAGAACAATACCCAGTAAGAGAAAAAAGTAGTAAAGCTCAAATCTTTGAAACTGAAATCATTCCAAGAATCACTTGACTCGAATATTTGACTCGAACAAAACCCAGGAGTTGCTGGAAATTAATTCAGTTTCAGCAACTCCTGCTCCAATCATTTGACTCGAACAAAACCCAAGAATATATAGAAACAATAAAACTTCATACTCTAAGCTAACAATCAGCCAAGTATCCCCAACCTAACGAAATCGAGCAATCATCAGAACCAAATCGAGCCATAAACCCCATCCTAACTCCAATAAAATCTATAATTAATAGCAAAATAAAATGATGAAATCAAGTTAAACTACCTTGGATATTACTCAATAGGAGGAGTAGCCCAATTGTTCTGTTCCAGTTCGAGGAGCTGCAAAGCATACACAATCAAAAACCAAGATCCACAACCCGACCAGCTACCTCCTCAAGCTACTGTAATTTGCAATCAAAAAAAAAAAACCTTAGGGTTTAGTTGTTGTTGTATCGCAATCAACACACTAGATCTTCTTCCCAATCAAGTTTTTGAATTGAAATTCAACCTTCAAATTTGCTTCATCAAAGTAAAACACAGAAACAATGTTGACTGAAACTGAAGCTGTGGCCGAGTCTAGTATGCACTTGCTTCCCTAAAAATCCAAAAAGCACAGTCAGTCACTCGTGTATCACAAATTTCAGCAGCAAAAATGCATAAGATCTTATTCGAATATAGTGAAAGATCATGTGTATTCAAGTATCTAACCAAACCCCTCGTGCAAAAAAAAAAAAACTTAATTACCTTTTACATTTAACAGAGGATGAGAAATAACGATTTCCGAGTTGTAGATACACGAAGAAAACTCAAAGTCTGAAACTTTATAGGTTTTGGGAGTCCTCCGATTTCAAAGTTAGAATCTGTGGGGGTTTTTATTCGAATTCGTTTTAGGAGCTCCTCCCTCCTCAAGCTACCTCCTCAAGTTTTTGTTCTATCCCATACAGACCCAAAATCAGAACATGAATACAACCAAGACCCAAATTACATAGAAAGCTGAAAATCAAAGAGTCACCTGTAAGCTGATGGCGAGAAGAAGATTCGGCCATCGAAATGTTCATAACGGCGGGAACGGTGAGGTTCCAAAGCTGAGAAATTTCCAGTTTGGGACTTTGGGCAAAAGAGAGAATGGTGAGGTACTGGGAAAGAGAGAGAAAGAGAGAGAGCGGTTGTGTTTGGGACTTTGGGAAAAAGAATTAAGGCTATTTGGTTAGGGCGATTTTACAATCAGCAATCACTATTTGGAAAAAGAGGGAAATTTTGCCCAAAAAAACATGGGGAAGATTATTTGGATTAGCGCCAAGAGTAATACGACGTTTATGTGTTGCCAAGTCTTCTTTCCTCTTTTTTTTTTTTTTGGTAAAGTAAACATACAAATGTATTTTACGACAGCAAGATAAAAATCCGTCGCAATTGATTACAAAGTTATTAAGGCAAATATTTTCCGTCGCAAATAACTAGGCTTAATCGCGACGGAACATTTTCCGTAGCAATATGGTCTCTATTGCGACGGCAATTGTTGCCCAAGTAAAAAACCGAAGCAATTGCAATTCTTTTTAGTAGTGATAGGAATGTGTTTAGTCCTTGAACAAAAAGAAGGGTTCTTTGCAAAGTGAATTGCACTTTGACTATCACTGTGCAATGCACAATTCTCTTGCTTTTTACCCAATTCCTCTAACAGACCCTTTAGCCACACCATCTCCTTACCAGCCTTTGAGACTGCTACATACTCGAACTCCTTTGTAGACAGGGCCACTTGCCCTTGCAAATTTGAGACCCAAGATATGGCAGCACCTCCCACAGTATACACATAACTAGTAGTACTCTGACAAGTATCATGATCTCTTGCCAAGTCTGCATCAACATATCCTTGTAGTTCAGCACTACCTCTTTTGAAACAAAGAGACATATCAGTAGTACCCCGAAGATACCTCATGATCCACTTCACAGCCTCCCGATGTTGCTTTCCTGGATTACTCGTGTACCTAGTCACAACTCCAACTGCATGAGCAATATCGGGTCTAGTACACACCATAGAATACATTAACTATCCAACTGCCGATGCATAAGGTACATTCTTCATATGTTCTTTCTTTTTTTGCTCTTGGGTGACTGTTCCTTGGACAATGTAAAGTGAGCCGCCAACAGTGTTCCCACAGTCTTCGATTCATCTATATTGAATCGGTTAGGCACCTTCTCAACATAGTCTGCTTGTGAAAGCTTAAGCGTACCAGCCACTTTATCACGGATAATCGTTATACCTAAGATTTTCTTTGCTTCACCCAAATCCTTCATCGCGAACTGGTTTGACATCTCTCTCTTCAACTTCTCAATCTCATTGAAGTCTTCCCCAACTATCAACATATCATCCACATATAGAAAAAGAATGATATAAGATTTGTCAAACCTCTTGAAGTAACAACAGTGATCTGATTGACATCTTGTGTAGCAACTCCCACACATGAAAGCATCAAACTTCTTACACCATAATCTTGGGGCTTGTTTCAAGCCATAAATGGTCTTTTGCAGTTTGCATACCAAGTCCTTCTTACCAGGTGCTATAAAACCTTGTGGTTGCTTCATGTATATGACCTCCTTCAAATCACCATAAAGAAAAGTAGTCTTGACGTCTAGCTGCTCCAAATATAGACCTTCAGCTTCCACTAAACCAAGCACCAGCCGAATTGTGTATGTTTCACAACCGGCGAAAATATCTCATCAAAATCAATTCCCTCCCTTTGCTGAAAACCTTTCATAACCAACCTTGCCTTGTAATGTTTGCTGCCATCAACTTCTTGCTTAATCTTGTAAATCCATTTGTTAAGCAATGCTTTCTTGCCTGTTGGTAACATAGCTAACTCCCAAGTACTGTTGGACATGAGAGAGTCCATCTCATCTTGCATGGCACCCTTCCACTTAGCAGAATCTTTGTGTTGCATTGCCTCATCATAACTCACGGGTTCACCACAGTCAGTTAACAGCCAATAGTTAGCACAAGGCGAGTATTTATCAGCTAGTATTCCTTTAGTACTTATTGACAATACTCTTGGCACAAAAGGAGGTGTCACTGGCTCATAACTAGGAACTTGTTCTTCAGGTTGTGCGACCTCAGGAGCTTCTTGTTGTTGTCATTCCTCCCCATGATTTCCCTTAGACACATCTTCATTAGACAATTCTTCCAACCTTGCAAACTGCCGATCTTTTCTTGCAGGACTTTTAGGCTCTGCTGCTTGCCTATTCTTGTACATCACCTCTTCATTAAAGATGACATTCCTGCTCCTTACAACTTTCTTATTCTGCATATCCCAAAACCTATAGCCAAGCTCGTCACCGCCATAGCCTATGAATATGCACTTTTGAGACTTGGGATCCAACTTGCTTCTCGCATCGAACTCAATGTCAACATATGCCACGCAATCAAACACTCTTAAATGCAATAGGCCTATGTCTTTTCCACTCAATTTTTCCTCAGGTAGGAGATGATTCAATGGTACTGATGGTCCACGGTTAATTAAATAAGCAGCAGTATTAACCGCATCAGCCCAAAACATGTCTGGTAATCCTGCGTGTATCCTCATACTCCTTGTGTGCATCATTCAGAGTCCTATTCATGCATTCAACCACTCCATTCTGCTGTGGAGTTCCGGGAATTGTCTTTTCCATCCTAATCCCATTCTCTACACAATACTCTTTGAAATCACTACCACAGTATTCACCTCCATTATCCGACCTCAGACATTTGATCTTCAACTCGGTCTCATTCTCTACAATCCCCTTCCACTTCTCGAAAGTATCAAATACTTCCCATTTATTTTTCAAGAAATAAACCCATACTTTCCTTGTGGAGTCATCAATATAAGTCACATAGTACTTTGAGCCACCTAACGAAAGCTTCGGTGCAAGTCCCCACACGTCAGTATGAACCAACTTTAGTTTTGTATCTTTTGGTGCCTTGCCACCCTTTGAGAAACTAACAAACTTTTGCTTCCCAAATATGCAGTCTTCACAAAGCCCAATCTTCACGGAGTCCACACCATGTAGTTTACCCTTCGACTGAAGTATGCCCATACCTTTCTCAATAATATGCCCAAGTCTACGACGCCATAAGTATGCATCTTCATTTTTCTCAATGATCACAGTGCCTTCATTGTTCTCAACAATAGCAACAATATTCAAGGTCGTATAAAGTGTCCCTATCTTGATTCCACGAGCTAACACCATAGCTCATTTGCACACCTTCCACGTACCTTTCTCAAAGGTAGTGCGACATCCTTCATCATCCAACTGACCCACAGAGATCATTCTTCTTCAACCGCGGTATGTGTCTAACATTGGTCAAGGTCCATGTTCCACCATTTGTCAGCGAAATCTTCACATCACCCTTCCCACAATCTCGAAGGCTCCACCATCAGCAAGAAACACTTTGCCAAAATTACCACGTCGGTAATTCACCATGAGCTCTTGTTGTGAAGTTGAGTGAAATGACGCTCCAGAGTCTATGATCCAAGGCTCCAATGGTGCTTCAGTAACGCTTAGTACAAGTGCATCCGAATCAAACTCAGTTGTGTTTGCCATCTTCATTGTCTTCTTCCACTGGTTACAGTCTCTCTTAACATGTCCAGATTTCCCACAATGCCAACACTCATCGGACCACTTTCCTGACTTAGACATGCTTTGGCTTTTCCAGGTGCCCCAGACTTGGACCTTCCACGATTGTTGTTTGAGTTCTTGTTTAACGTTCTACCTCTATTTTCTATAGAGAGCGCAGAACTTGAAGGATCTTCAAGGTTATTTTGTCTTCGCTTCTCTTCATTCAGAAGAATGTCATGCACATCATTAAACTTCAGCTTCTTCGTAGTCCCAGCTCCACTACAAATCGAGTTCACAGTCACATCCAAATCCGAAGGCATGGAGGTCAACAACACCAAAGCTTTGATGTGTTCGTCGAATTTAACATCCACCGATGCTAGTTGCTCGATAATATCACCAACTATCCCAACTTGCTGGCGAACAGATATACGCTTACCCATCTTCAAAGTGAACAGCCGCCTCATCAAGTACAACTATTGAACGGCATTTGGATTCTCATACATGTTGGACAAACTATCCATCATCCCCTTCAACGTAGTCTCCGTGATAACAAATCGCCTTACATTATTTGAAAGCGATAGTCGAATGGCTCCAAGGGCCATCCTATCCATCTCAACAAATTCTTCCTCCTTCATATCTTTTGGGAGCTTGCCCTCTAAAATCTTAGCAAGCTTCTTCATATTCAAGTAGTCCTCGATTTGTGACCTCCATAGGCTAAAGTCATTATCGTCGAACTTATCGACCCTCTTCTCAATGTCTTCTATGCTCATTGTTTCCACTCTAGAACCTAAGCTCTGATACCACTTTGTTAGGAATTTGACCTAAAATTCCTCTTGTGGAAGCAGACAAGTGCAAAACAATATTGATAAACGATCGAGAAAACAAATACAAACTTGTTAACGAGGTTCAGCAAAGAACTTTGCCTACGTCCCCGGGCTGCTTGGGTTTCACTATAGAAGAAGAAGAATACACGAACAAGAATACAAGAAGTTCTCACCAACTCTCAAGACCTCACTTGCTCTCTCTGTTTAATGCTTCAAAGACTTGATCTACTACTACAACCTATGCCCCTATTTATAGATATCTAACTAGACCCTATAAGACATTGGAAACCTATTCCCAATAGACATAGAAACCAGTACCAAGTAGGATTATGTAAGCAGGTAGGAAACAATCAAAATTCCTCTTTGATCAAGGATTAACAAATCCTTATCCTATGAGGAATCGGATCCACACCCAACAAGGTGGACATACCTTTAAACATCAGTATTAATCAAGCTCTTTTATCATATGAACTGAAATTTATTTTTTTCAACAGTTTTAAATAGATATAATACATATAATTCTGAATTTAACATTCAAAAAGATACAAATATACTGTAATTTGCAATAATCATGAATCACAACATCCCTCAAATGAAGAGTAAACTTGAGTGATTTGAATGTACGAACAGGAGCTACTTCAGCTTGGTATTGAAGTCAGAAAGTTGAAGAATCTGAATCCTAGGAATTGTAGCAGCTTCGTCTTTCTCTTTCTGTGTATTGTACCCCCAACCACCTAATCAAAAGTCGAATTAGTAACAAAATCCATTGAGTACCACTACAAAGCACATACGGCAATGATAACAAAGCAAGCTTAAGATTGTTTAAGAGGAATTTTACTTAGATACAAATTCCATCCATCCAATTCAGGTTCTGTGATAGCTTCCTTCAGAGTTGCGAGTCTATCCTCCACAAAGCTGGTCAGAGTTGCATTAATAATGTCAATCGATCAGAGAAACCAGGTCAGAGTATTAAACAGAAGGATGTCTAGCATAGAAATGCAAAAGTTTGTCAAAATCATCACATTAGAACATGTCAAATACTGAGCAGAGAAATATCTTACTGCAGCTTCAGCCCTTGATGTTCTGCTTTCTCTTGAAGCTGCTTCAGTATTTCTATCTTGTGGCTGCACCTGGAATTATAAGTGAGCAAAATTAACATATTATGGAAAGTAATCCATAGATTTTAGTTAAATATACCAAACACAAGCTAGCATCAAGTTAATGCACTAACCTAGCAACACCAAATATTCTTTCAGGCGGTATTGTATCTTTTGCAAATTCTTGTAGTATTACCTCAGCAAATGGGCTCTGCATGTAAAAGTAGAGAAAGTGAGGTTGCCGAACAATGACAATGTTGAAATAAGCTGTCAATATTACCTAATTAATTAGGATTATCAATATTTTGTAATCTATTAGGATATATTCTGTTTCTTATTATAATTAGATGTCATGTAGGTATGTATTTGTACCGAATTCATTACTTTCCTTCTTGTACAAAAGATGTATCTCTATATATACCTCCACAAGGAGAAGAATAAAACATGACAGTAATAATGTGATAGTTTTGTCAGACAAAGGGAAAAACTATAATCTAAAAAGAGACTCAAACAACTGCTCCTTCATTATGAATAAGTGAATGACAGAATACAGAACAAACAAAAATTTCTTTCCACAATCTCCACCTTTCAAAGTCTCAAGTTAAAACATATCAAAATCATTTTTACCTCTTTTGTTATCCTCTTTTATGAGGAAAAGTAAAACCACTAAAACAAAAAGCTTAATTGTTAAAATACCACTAAATTGTCAATTTATACTTTGAAATTGCAATTGCGAAAGTTAGCCTCCTAAATTTAATGAAAATTATCAATTTACACTCTGTTAATTCTAACGTTTTCCATCCAAATGTGAGGGATGTGCCCTGCACATGAGAGGTAATATGGTCATTTCATAATTGTTTTTTTTTTTTTAATTAAGAGCAATACATAAAAATGAAAAGTAATTTTTTTAGAGTGGAAATTTATGGCTTCCACCTTTTAATTAATTAAATTACATTATATGATTCCATTAAGAATAAAAAAATAAAAATTATCGAATTGATGTTGTCATTCACCAAGAAGATACTAATTTAATTAAAAAAGGGAGTTGAGATAATTTCAACATCAATCCAATTAAGTGCTAATTTTTAATATAACTATTTTATTAGGATAATATAATGTAATTTCATTGCAAATAAATTGCAAAGTGTGTGGGTTAATAATAGGTGGAAGGCCATAAATCTCCACATTAAATTTTTTCCATGTATATTTAATATCAATTAAAATAAATGTGTTGGGGCTCATCCCTCATATTTGAATGGAATATGTTAGAATTAACAAAGGGGGTGTAAATTGATAGTTTTCGCCAAGTTCAAGAGGTTAATTTTTGCAATTAGACGTTTGAAGTGTAGATTGACAATTATAATCAAGTTTCGGAAATATTTTGGAAATTATGCCAAAACAAAATGAATGCTTGTGTAAGATCCACACCTGTTTCCCAGTGACAATGTAAATGATTGAGGTTGCCGATTTAAGAGCATCAGCAACACCTGGATACAATCTGCAACCAAAGCCACTCCTACTCGATTATGCATGACAATAAACCAAAAGTATGCTAACCAAAAACCAATCCAACAAGACTTTGAATTTCCCTCTCACCTATTTGTACCAATCCAAGTTTTCAAGTCCTGAACCTTCCACTCATCCCTGACCTGGAAATATAATTTTACAAGAGCATCCTTATCCTCACCCCATTCCTTCAAAATCAGATTGCTCAACCCTGACCAATTCTCCACTATCCCTTCCACCGTGAGCCCTTCTGCAACTGATGACTTCCTTATAGAAGGAAGCCTCATTTCCAAAAGTAACCTCACAAGTAGAAGATTGTCATACCAGTTTTGCAGCACAGGTCGCACCTAATTCATCATTCATTGTTCCACATCAGATTCGTTAATAACATAGCAACATGGGTTTTTGTGTGACCAACATATCGAAAGTCATGAAAATATCGATAATTCGGGAAAAAAAATTTCGATAAAATATAAGATATTTTACCAAAATTGTGGATATACTTTTTGTTTTTCTAATCAAAGGACGTCAAATTTCAATGATGAAGACTAGGTATTACAAAAGAATTCATCAAATATTGGAGGGACATGCCCACTCCATGATACTTGCAACCGTGAAACTACTTATGAGCTATTGGAATCCCTATAAGGCTATAAACATGGGAAAAGAAAGAACTTGACACATAAGAAATTGTCATAGAGATGTCATCAATAAAAGTTGTATAATCAACTAAAAATCAAAAGATGTGATAAGTAATATTGGTGTTCGTCAAAAACAGAAATGTCAAGAAATTAAGGAGAATATTTTAGTCCTTGCTTACGATGCGGATTTGATCAACAACCCAATCCTCTAAACTTGAATCCACATCGTTGAATAGCGTTGGCCATATCACTTTAGCAGCCTACACATGCATTACCGTTCAATCAAATTAACCATCTTTCAAGTAAAAAACTTCGAACATTGGAATAATATAAACAGCAACACTACCTTGGCAGCAGTGGCATAGCTCTCTCCGCAGCTATCGCACAGAACTCCGTCGAAATCCAAAGCGTACAAATCCCCCATTTCTGCTCTGGTCTCTAGTCTCTGCTCTCTCTAATTAACTTCTATTTTCGACGTAGGCCTTTCAGTCAAGTCTAGGCACTTATTTATTCATGTGGAGGCCCCAATTGGATTTCGAGGAAGTTTAGTTGCAACTCGCAAGGACGCGTTTTGTGGAAAACATCACCTAGACGAGGACAAAGAAGAGGGTCAAGTGTAACAGTGACTGCCACTAGAGTGATCGAGAGTATAGTGGGGGGTTTGATCAGTGAAGTAAAATGCCACAATTTTTTGGATCGATGAATTTACTGGCAATAGTTTAAATATATTTAACGATCAGTAGATCACATTAAACTTTCTACATTTTGATTTTGCAAATTGCAAGCAGATTTCTTTGGTTTTATTTTTGTGCGCAACTTTTGGTGAAAGTTGTGGGGGGTTTGGTCAATGAAGTAAAATGCCAGAATTTTTTGGATGAATTTACTGGAAATAGTTTTAATATATTTAACGATCAGTAGATCACATTAAACTTTCTACATTTTGATTTTGCAAATTGCAAGCAGATTTCTTTGGTTTTATTTTTGTGCGCAACTTCTTGTGAAAATTGTGGGGGGTTTGGTCAATGAAGTAAAATGCCAGAATTTTTTGGATAAATTTACTGGCAATAGTTTTAATATATTCAACGATCAGAAGATCACATTAAATTTCTACATTTTGATTTTGCAAACTGGAAGAAGATTTTTATTTTATTTTATTTTATTTTTGTGCTTAATTTCTGGTGTAAATTGTTCTTCAAATCTTAATTGTTTCGGTATCATTTCAAACTTTATTCATGATAGAGTTTACATGAGTAAAACTTTATCTCGATTCATCAAGATGTTTATCATTAAATGTACTCATCATTGAAAAAACTTCAAGGCTACGTTTGGTTCACGGAAAGTAAGCATCAGGAAATGAAACCGTTCTTTTCTTGCGTTTGAGATACAAAAGCAAATGAAATACTTTTCTTAAGGAAGAGAAGATTAGGGGGAAAGTGGTTCCTTCCAAACACCAAAGGAATCACTTTTCCTCATTTTTTCCTTATATTTATTACTCACAACATATTATTTTATTCCATTAGTTACTAAATTTTCAACAACTTTCCTGATAGCTTTCTTAATATTACCAAACATCGGAATAGAAACTTCTTGGAAAATTTCATTTTCCTTCCGTTAGGAAAGATAAAAGAATGAGTTTTTTTTTTCGGTGAACAGGAAAAACTTTCTATCGTACGATCGAACCATGTCAGCTTGCCACATGGTCTGACGCCCCAATAAAAAATTGCCAAGTAGAAGTTTTTTTCACTACAAAAAAGAATTCAATTAGCTTCATCAGTTAGCGTCGGCATTAGAATGTCGTCGCCATTGATCAAAAATTTGCTACGGCAAAAGTGGCGTCGCAAAGAGAAAAATGATTTGCCACGGCATAGCGTCGCCGTCGCATAAATGTGCCTTAAATTGCTACGGCATATTCTTTCCGTCGCTAAATTTTTCTACTTTTAACTACGGTAGAACATGCCGTCGCGTAGTTTCATTTTATACTTTTTTTTTTTTGACTTTTGGGTGGGATATAGGCGGGATCTTGGTGCCAAAATTGAACATGTCGGGAAAGCTTTTTAGGTTTTTAGGGTCATAAACATGGTTCTCGTTCCCGCTTCCGCCATCTGCTATTTCCCGCTCACTCCATCCAATCCGGACAACGAAGTCAACCATAGCAATCTGCGAAGTCGACATCTACTAGTTCAGCTCCACCTCCTTCCTATTTTTATTCCTCTTTCTGCACATTTAATCCGTCGCTCAGACCCTAAACTCTAATGCCCAGAAATCAATCAGATCTGTCCCTCTCTCGCTTTGTGGACTGCATCTTGTCGATCTCCACTCTCAAAACAGGTCAGAAGCTCAAAGCTCACTTCTTTTCATGTTTTGGGAGCTAATCAAAACCAAGATTCGATTTGGCTTGGGTTTACTCCAGGGAATTGGTCTTTTATTTCAACAAATCAAATGGGATATTTGCTTTTCTGGGCTTTGCGCACTAACACAAATAGCGTATATGTATCTTTGGTTTGCATTGGAATATTTGGATATATAATCTAGATGATGCTGATATTTGCAGAGATTGTTCACTGTTGAAGAATTGGCTTTGTACAATGGGACTGATCAAAGTTTGCCCTCTTGTTAGGAATTCTGGGGTACCCTTTTGCTTTCTCTCTGTTCAGATGTGTATATGATTACTAATTGTCTGTGAACTTAGACTTGGTGATTCCTAGAAACTAATTCATGTTTTTTTATCAGAGTTGAAACATTGAGGTACAAAAGAGGGGACGGCGAATCAATCTGTGTTTGTTTTGGAAAAGGTATATAAAAGATTCTTGATCGATTTATAGCACCGATTAGAACGAGCTGAATCTCTTTACCTGGATAATGATTGATTGCTGAAATTTGAAATTGGTCAAAACGGAAGCTTCTGTTGTTTCTCTCTTTTGTTAATTCCTTATTCCCCCAAATTAATTCGATGAGTTTTCTCCTTTCTTTATGTTTCTCGTTCAACACATTCACAAAGAAAGGAAAAAAAAAAGGATTAAATTTCAGAGCCAATTTGGTGTCTCACCACATGTACACACACTTGATGGATATTGGCTTCTGTTCTTGGATAGTACAAAGCTTTGAATACTGATAAACTTGGCCTTTGTTGAGATTGTGATTTGTAAATGCGTGTGCTCTCATGTACTCACTTTGATTTCTATGGCTATTACATCTCTAATGCTAATCTGTTTATCACCAAAAAAACATGGAACATTTGAATTCTTTTTGGGCTTGGTTCCATAAAGAAGACATTTAAATTTTATCACATGGATTTTATCCATGATGAAAACTGTGGAGTTTATCAATTGTGTCTGGTTTGTAATTGAAACTATAGTACAGGAGGAGTGCATAGTTATTTCCATTATCAAAATTCTTTTAATTGCTGAAGTTTTCTTATTTAATGTCATGTGGTTGATAGAATTCCTTTTCCTCACAGGGCTTCTGCTATATTTGTTGGTGTATATGAACCTACAAAGCAGAAATTGTTGGTGTCACTCCCAGAAAATTTCAGTGCTTTAGTTCATTTGGTATGTTACCTAATTTTCCATATATGATTTTGTGTCATCATATTTGAGGAAGGTTTATTAGATAGCTACAATATCCATCAGACACGTATTATTAATTTTTTGTTTGTATAGTAATAATAGTAATAATAATTGCTTAAGTAGACTGATGGTTTGGTAGTAGAACTATCTTGCGTCACTTTACATCCACTTCTGATTGTAATAGTGATGGGTAATAGTAGGGAATAGTATAACTTTCAGTGTACAAGATCAGGCCATTGTTATTTTAACAGGTATTCAGACATCAATCAGACTGCAGGTGCTATTGGAGGTGCTGCTTCTTCTATTGTACGAGTGCCAACAGAGGTAGTTAATCTGACTTCTTTTTTTATTTTTATTTTTTATTTTAATATCGTCTGTTATTTATTTTTGGTGATTATTCAATATTTGGAGGTCTAACAGATCCATGTTATATTACTGATTTAGAGATCAATTTTCCATCTGGTAGAGAGGTCAAATTGCTATCTTTAAATTCTATTTGACAGTTGATTAATTCATAGCCAATTGAGAAACTGGACTGATTGCTTTGGGATAGAACCTCTTACTTCAACAAATATTTAGTATTTACTGAATGAAGTAACAGAGGAGAAGCATTAGTTTGTTGGATTTTTATCTGGTTGATAAAGATTAATTTTTGACAGTCCAACATGAGAATCTTGGTTACTGGAGGAGCTGGATTCATTGGTTCTCACCTGGTTGACAGATTAATGGAAAATGAAAAGAATGAGGTCAGTATTTGGTTTTTTTTTTCTTTCTTGTTTTTTTCTAAAATGCTTAGTATTAGTTTTCAGCTGATAGTGTTGAAGACCTTTTTGCAATTGTATATATATACTAGGGCAACTTCTTATAACAATAAGTACATAGATAAATTAAAATGGCTAGACCCCTCTTAACAATCAAAAATAAACTGACACTTGGTATGAAGCATGCATAGGATAAGTTTCTGAAGTCATGATATAACATTGTCTCCAATTTCTACTCAGGTTATTGTTGTTGATAACTACTTCACTGGCTCCAAGGACAATCTTAAAAAATGGATTGGTCATCCCAGATTTGAGCTTATTCGTCATGGTACATACACTTTGGTTTATTCATAATGTTCTTTCAAGTAGTTTTAGTTTACTTGTCAAGAGTCTTTGCAAAAGCATGTCTTGATTGGAATCATGATGTTGAATGCTTATTTTCCTTGTTATAGATGTCACTGAAACATTGTTGGTTGAGGTTGATCGGATATACCATCTTGCATGCCCAGCTTCTCCAATTTTCTACAAAAATAATCCTGTAAAGGTATGTATGTAGATGATTTAGATCATTAAACATCAAGATCTTACTATTAAAATAGACCAGCCATGTATCATCTTCCTGTCAAAGGTGATTCATATTGCCTATACCAAATACAGTTTGACGTTTTCATGAGTAAGATACATTTTTCCTTTAATCAGCAGTAATATTCAATTAACCGTGGCTTTTGTCAGTCATGTGATTGGAAATTTGCCATCCTTATCCCTGCAAAAGCTGTTTGATCATTTCACAATCTATTATATATGGTTTTCATGTATAAATATGTCATTGTTACTCTCCTTTTTCTCTTTTTCCTGTGCAATCATGTAAGTTCTTTCTTTACCTCCAACATAAAACTATCTGAAGTTTATGGTAAATCTCCAGACATCTAACATTTGCACTTTTTCCAACAGACAATAAAAACAAATGTGAGGGCAAGCGTGTTGCTGAGACCTTGATGTTTGACTATCATCGGCAACATGGGATAGGTATAATCTCATTTCTCTTTTCCTATTTCCTCCGACTAACTTTTGGTGTTTTTCTTTTCAATGGTGAAGTCGGTAAATGTTTTTCTCTTTATTGCTTGATGGATTTAATTGACTTTCTCTTTGACTTCCATTAATTGACTTTCTCTTTGACTTCCATTCACTGTGTGCTGTTTTTCTACAAAATGCATTATATAACTATGTTCATTCAAGTAACTATGTTGCATTTTTGCAATTGCTTTTTGCTTTAGCTTCTGGGCACAGTTTTTACTGCCTATGCTTTCTGTTTTCAAAAAAGGCTCAGGGAGATTTTCCTTAAGCAGGATAATCTTATCCAAGGTATAATTGTTTATTGGCTTACTTGCTCTTTTCATAGTTAAGTATTGGATTCTCAAGCCATGGCTTTTGAGATGTTATTTCTGTCAAGTCTTAGAGGCATTAATTTTCATGATTATCTTTTGTTGAATAGGCCGTTTCCTTGCTGAGCTGACAAAGCAAGTGTTTTCTGATCTTTCTGCCAGTAAATATCAGGTGCTTTCATGCTCTGCTACTTTTGTATAGGTTTTAGTGGTTTTATTTCCCTTTTTTTTAATCATCAATTATGAAGACTGATAGACTGCTAGTGTGGATTAACGCTCCAACTATTAATTAATTCATACATACTTTAATTTCCCAATCTGTTGGATGTAAATACTAGTGTTTATAATAATTTAGATATCTGGATCAAGTTTAGGTTTCTGAATGATCCTTCCTTGCCTCTCTGAATGTTCATTGATATGGAACAAATGACCACTCCCTCTCCATTCCTTCTTGTTTGTTTGTCTTTCGTATTTCTCTGCATGTCCAGATTGGCTCCTTGCCTGATGCTCTGTTTTTATACTGCAGATGGCTGAGCAAAGAATAACAAAATATGGCAAGAAGCAAAGTGAGTGGGACCAAATGGCTAGTTGGATAGTGAACAATGAATTGTACAGTGAGAATGTTGTATGGTTGATACAGGTAAATGCAAGATTACCTTTCAGAAATAGGTCATATGAATTTGGGGGTTCTAGTAACAATGTTAGATTCACGTCACTGTATTTGAACTGTGGTTATTATAGTACAACTGCTGTATGTACGATGCCTTTTATATTTCTCAATTGTACTTGTGTAATCTCTTATGTTAGACATCTTACCTGTCAGATTGTCAAACTAGCTAGTTAATTAAGTGCTCAATCTAAAGATTGTCTACTTATGTATATTCCAAGTTCGAAAACATATCTTTTTTCTTGTCTGGACATTATTCCGCCATTTTAAAAGAAAAACCTTAGTTATGACTCTTCATCACATCTTGGTGTTTTTGATTTTGATGAAGATACTTAACCAATTTGGTTTTTCCATACATATGACTTTGCCTAAATTATTTTTTATTGTTTTTGGTTACAGGTTCTTTGCATTATAATCTCTGTGTTCGATCTGTGGCATTTGTCTTCCTCTTACCATAAGCTCTATCTACTGTGTTTTGATTCCAGGTAAGGCTCCTTTTTTCATTATATTGTTGTCAATGACAATATTTGGTTGTAAATGTAGTGGAAAGTTATGCCCTTGATCTTTCTCTGTTGATATAAAATCTATGACAGGAATTCTATAATTCTTATTATTATTTTTATTACTCAATGTCTTCTCCAAAGTAATGAGGCTCCCTTATTGTGCATGTGTTTTATGAATTTGCATATACCTGTGCACATTGGATTAATTAGATGTTAATCTAATATACATACTGTATCATTATGTGATAGGTTCAAGATGCATCCAGTGGCCATGAAATTAGAAGGGAGTCCATAGGAGGAGGAGTTCATCCAGATTCAACTAGTGATCAAGAAATTGAGCACGCTCCAGTACTCACCAAGCCCTCTAGTTAATGATAAATAGTATTGTGGTCAAGTCTGCTTTTGAACAATATTAAGCTTGGGAATGTTTCTTCCAGAGTTTCAGTTATCTAGTATGGTAGATTCTTAGTAGATTCTTATAATTATGAAAGACTCTGGTTTGTTTGGTTAATTTCAATTTGTACTTGGTAATGAAATATAACTTGGCACTTATCAGTTGTGAGATAGCTATGAATGAAAGGATTATTTTGGTGCTTTATATTGTTTTACTATATCTTTTGATTGTGTGTAAAATGGCAGAAAAAATTGGGTGTTCAATTGGTTGTCGCTAAAGCTTCATATGGACAATATTTGAGGTGGCGACGGCAATGACGCCGTCGCAATTAATTTCACTTGGGGTGGAGGGAAAATTTCATTAAAAAAAAAAATTAGTTTATTGCAAGCGATGGCATCTGCTGTAGCAAATAGGTTACTTGCGACGGCGTTTTCAGTCGCTACATGCCGTTGCCAAATAAGCGACCAAATCATTGCTACGCTTGTTGCCGTCGCTAAATACGGTTGCGACGGCATTTTGCCGTAGCCATGAGCAATGGCGACGCCACCAACGACAACGGCGTAATTGCCGTCGCCTAGCCGTCGCCATTGGTCTTTTGCGACGGCAAACATACTTTCCACGACGGCACAAAGCCGTGGCCAAATGAATTTTTTTTTGTAGTGTTTACAGCTCAAACTATCTATTTCTATTGCAGTTAACCGATGCAAACCTTAGGTGGTGTTCGGCAACATTTTCATGTCTGTGTTTTCATTTTTGAAAATGTAAATATGGTGAAAATGCGTTCGGCGACCTATTTCTCAAAACATGAAAAATATAATTTTTTTTTTCAACTTTTGCTCGGAGAAACTAAAAAAAAAAACACACAATTCTGCATTTTCACTTTTTTCTTCACCTAGTAGAAAATATGGACAATTTTTTTTTTTTTTGCAATAAACTACCAAACACATTTTCAAATTTGAAAAATACAATCTTGTTTATTTCATTTTGTTTTTAAAAATCATTTTTAGAAATTATTTTTGAAAACGTTACTGAACATGCCCTTAAAGTTTTCAACTTTCTTCAAGTTTCGGTGTCTTTTTACCCTAAACACGTGAAAGTTCCAAACTTTTGTTGAAATTTTTTTTTCCTTTGTACTTAATCACTGTAAGTGTACTTTTCCATCATTTGTTCAAATTTTTGTTTCCTTTTTCCTTGAAGACTTAGCTTTGTTCAAAGTCTTTCCTTGCAGACTTAGCTTTGTTCAAAGTCTTATTTCCTTGATCTGCCTTTATATTTTGGCTAATTTGTTGTTGCCATTTGTTATTTTCAATAGCCAGATCAAGTGGGATCCTACTGTGCAACCAGTATTCTACTTAATCAATCAAGTAAAGAAAAAGGTAAATCTTTGTTAACCTCTACATACATGTTTAGAATTCAGATGCTGCATGTCAAATAAAGATGCTAATAGTTATGAGCTTACCTAAATGTATCGATCGAATCACGCTTAGTGTCCTCTTAAATATAACTTAGATCCTTATCAACATCTCCATCATCATCAAAAATAGTCTGCTGCCAATAAATATAACACGAACAATTCTTAGGTTCACCCTTAGGGTGAATGAGCATATTCACCCTCATTGTCGATTAATGCATAATAACTTTATAATTTTCTAATCCAATCATTCATGTTGTATAACGTAATACAAAGATTAGCTTTGTAAAAAATCAATCAAATTGAAGACCTTTCAGTTATTCATTTCTATGAAATACATGGATGGTTCATCATAATAGTAGTAGGTGTTGTTAGAACCATCCATTTGTTTGATTCAGTCAGATAATTAAACGATTTCTGATTCGATTGATTTTTTACAGAGATGATCTTTAAAGGCTAATTTAAGATATGGACCATTGGATTATAAATTTATTAAATAAAAATATGTTAACCGACAATAAGGGTGAATATGCTCATTCACCCTAGGGCTGAACCTAAGAATTGTTCATATAACACTACTCCATATAGCTAGTAACTTTTTTTAATTTCTTTAGCCGGAGATGTTTTGCTGAGACTATTGCTATTTTGGATGCTCTTTTTTATCATCACCTTTCTTCATCTCCTTTGTGTTTGTTCTTCTAAGGTGAAAACCAGTGGCGGAGCCAGAAATTTAAATTTACTAGGGCACGAAAAGAAAGTAATAATTTAAAAATAAAAAATCCTTTAAAATAACTCTAATGAGCTGTTTATACTAGATGATTTCACAACATGATTAATTTTCTCTTCAAGTATTTTAACATTTTTGTTAAAAAAAAAAAATTTAAAATTGACAAAAGAATTAGCTGGGAATTGTTATTGATGTTAATAAAATATATATTTTTTAATAATTTTGGTATTGGACATAACAATTTATATGTAAAAAGAAAAATTAATATATGTTTGATGTCAAGAGTGTTTATAATATTATTAGATTATCAAAAGTTCAAAACTTGGGTCCAAAAGGGACAACTGGTCTGCACTTCTTTCTTTCGTTTGAAAGAAAAAGAAGAAACCCATGAACCATGGGAATGGAACCCACAACCACAAATTTCAGAGCTTTCTGCTCTACCAACTGAACTGTACCTTTATTCATTTGCTTATCTAGTTAATATATAACATGTACGTTTTGAAAATCAAAACTGGGGCACGTGACCCAGTGTGCCCCTATCTCCCTCCGCCTTTGGTGAATACAATTGAGCATTTATTGTTTACATGTCCGTAGGTTGTTTGTGCTTGTTTTGCACATCCGATGAGTTATAGGGTGACTTTACAATCCATTGCTACTTTTTTATCATCACATTTCTTCATCTCCTTCATTTCTCCTCCGTTTTAAAAAATTATATAAAAAAAAGGCGTATTTTTTGCGTACGAATACTATCGGTGTAATTGCTTGTTTACTGTAATAAAGCAGTATTTCCGAGTCTTGATTAGCTCTCTCCTACTCCTAAATCCTAAATGAGGTGTTGGAACTTGGAACTAAACTGTATGTTAAAAATGTAGTCGAAGCTTGCTGTGGTTTATGTGATCCAATAACATTTTTAAGCTATAAACTAACTATGAAGCTCTAGCTTCTAGCAGATTTCTTAATTAAGCTTAGTATAGTATTAATTTGAAGATGAAATTATTGTAGAGTTTCAAACATTTTGAATGGTTTTCTCCAGATACAATGCAAAACAAGACTCAATTTGAAAGAGGGAGGCCTAGCTAGCTCAAAGGATACTAGCACCTTGGTAATCGATCTTAATTCGAGTCTGGACTCTAGACGTATGTACTTCTGGTACGGTTAAAACAAGATGAAATTTCACATGTGAACACGAAAATCCTGCAACGAATGAAAAAATGACCAAGTGTACAAAATAAATTTTTTTTTTTTAATGAATTTGAGGCTTACAATTTCTGTCAGTATTCTTCTACAAGAGTTTCCTTTGATTCAATCTCCGACATTGTTTTGATCCAAGGGTGGTAAGAACTTGATCTTGCATCGAACGGTTGTAATTTGAACCACTACACCAAAAACCTTATCACACGACACTTTTTGCACAACGAAAAAAAAAAAAGTGTTGTGTGATGAAGGAAAGTGAATCACACAACGCGTTTACAAAACTTGCATTGTATAAGGCGGTTAAAATTTTGAACCTTTTAGGTAGAAGGTCATCACACAACAGTTACAAGAATATTCTGTTGTCTGAATGAAACAAAAAATAGCGGCAGATTTCCCTCCTAGCCTGACTCAAATTTGTCTCCAAATTGATACTCTAAAGTACAACATAATAGTTATATCTATTGTATGAGTGTAGCTTGCAAAATATCATACAATTGTTTTTTTTACTTTCTGTTGTCTGATAAAGAGAGATATATTGGGAAAGTTTGGATGTGTGTAGATTTGCCTCAAAATGGCACTTATTCCCTCCAACATTTCCCTGCATTCTCTCCTCCAAAATTCGATTCCCTCTCAGCAGGCAACAAGAGGAGGCAAAACTGAAAATTTTTATGTGGCATTCAGACAGCAGATATGTGGAAAACCATGGTCTGATGCCTGCATGATGAAATTAATGTCTTATGTGGCCATGTGTCCTAGCGCTAGACAACTACACAATAGCATCGATCTATTCAGACCAAATTATTAGAACACTTTAGAAAAAATCCATTCAGACCAAACTAATGCCCACAGCTAAACCCGACACGGCATTCACTCCACAAAATCCCACAGCTGACCCCGACTCTCTCTCTGACTCACTTTGACTCCCTTGCTGTCCGACTCTCCCTCTGACTCACTCCACAGCTGGCCAACTCACTCCACAATCCTAAATCCTAAATCCACCGCCTCCGAAGCGAAGCCTTCGAAGCCCTAAATGGGTGATTTCTCTTAGAATCCGGTAAGCCCTAAAATTTGGGGTTTCTTGTTTCTCGTCCTCTCATCATTTTGATTTCACAAATAACGCTCTTGATTTCGGGTTCTTTACTTTTGATTAACTGGAGGATTTCGGGTTCTTCAGAAATCACACTTTTGATTTGGTTTTTTTTTTTTTTTTTCCGGCTTTTGATTCCTTGAATATTGAAACTTTGAGCCATCCCTTGACTGTGTAACTTTGAAGCGTAGAGGTTTATACTTTCTGTTTGTCAAGGTGAAGTTGCTTGTAATATGGATTCAGTTCTTTTAATCTGTGGTTATGTAGATTGGGATCTTATTTTGACGTGGATTCACATCGGAGCATCCTTAGACTTGGATTCACACCAGAGCCCTACACAATTTCGTCATCTCGAACTTCGATTCACGCCTTTGATTCGATTTGTCTCGAACTTGGTAAGTTCTCGTCGTCTCCTTTACTGTTTTGATTCAATTTTGATTTGGATTTGTCAGCTTTCGCTCTTCGTTACTATTTCAATTCATTGAGATGCAAAATTTACGGTTCTGATATTCATAAGCAGATCTTAAAATTGTGCACTCTAGTCACCGGAGTTTAACAGAGACTCGGATCTCCATCTCCGACCATGGATTCCGAGCCTTTTGAGAGAGAAAAGAACGTGACTTTTCTGGGGATGATGTACCAGCTCCTCCCACACCAATACCAGATGCAAGAGATCAACCGCGTCACTCTCGCCTACTTCATCATCTCAGGCCATGACCTCCTCCATGCTCTCCACCGCGTACGTCATCCCTCCTCAATATGTTGTCGTTTAAGGAGTTCAGTTTTTTCATTCACTAATTAGAAGTTTGGATTTTCATATTAACAAGGACACAGTTGAGGATTGGGTTTTGTCACTACAAGCTCACCTCGGAGACAGCGACCAAGTCAACAATGGTATTAATTGAATTCAGGTTTTAATTCTCTTTTAGCTTAAATTTTGTAAATTCTATGGAAAAGAACGAGCCCTTGATTTGTTGCACGGCAATTCTATAAGTTTTATGGTTCCAGTTGATGAATGTGAAATGGGGCTTGTGGGATTGGAAACCTGTTACTGTTTTGATTGAGTTCTTTTTGTTAATGAAGTTCCTTTTTGAATTGAATTTGTAATTGGGTTTTGTGGAATTGAAAATATGAAAATGTTTTGGTTACTATTTACTTTGTTTTTTTAGCATTAACTATGTGATTGAGACCTGATTGTGGTGGTAGTAGTGTAATTAGGCTAGATCGATTCAATGTGCTGTTTTTCATTTTAATGTTCTGTGATAAAATCTAGAATCGGCGTGGTCCTCTTTATTCTCCTTCTTCCTAAGCCACTGGCAGCCTAGTAAGTTTTTTGTGCTTTAGTTTCTGAAATTTGTCTGATACAAGTCTGATTAAGTTTTGGTGTTTGGTATGTGATTACTTGGTTAGTATTCAAATCTGTATTGAATTTTAGATATAAAATGTTGGTTACAAGATATATTGTGATTCGTCAATAACTTGATACAAGGTAAGATTTCTTATTAATGAAGTATTAAAGTTTGTACTAAACTTTTCAGTGGCTTAATTGTTTTTGTACTTGACTCTAGCTCAACAAGTTACGGGACTCTCAAGGCTTTTGTTTTCCGGGCCCTACTTTTTCATCTATGATATTTCATGATGGTTACTCTCTTTCTTGTTTACTTTGATTTTTTTATACTTACGTACTCTTTCTAATTTCTAATGTAGGGTGTTGATATTCAACTTGGAATGGCAATTGATAGTATAAAAGAAGTAACTCTAGAAGGCTATTCTTTTTGCGGTTGACAATACTCTTGTTTGTGACGAACTTGATGAGGCTAAGCACCTAAGCTGGAGTGGTGAGAGGTTCAAAGGTAATGAGTTCTACTTTATTATGGATAAGTATTCTGTGTCGGACTTGTTTATGTTTAGCTAGATATCTAACTTTTTTTGTCTATCCCTCTTAAATTAGTTGTAACTATTGATGGAATTATGCTGTGAAAATCTGGCACAATGACTAGAGGTACCAGTGGAGGAATGGAAGCTAGCTCAAAATAATGGGATAATAAAAAAGTTGAAGGTTGGTTTTGACTTTGTTTTTTGCCTTATTTTCATTCGAATTTTTGTCGGGTTATTTTGGATGTGGTTTAACTGTTTGTTGTTTAGGACTGAAGAAGAAAAAACAGTTTGAGTTGGAGCTAGAAGAGCTTTGGTCAATTAAAGAGATGCAGCTAAAAGAGTCTGAAACAGCTGGCAGATTTAATGGAGAGCTGCATTTTTGTTTTGCTCACCAGGTGTTTGTGAAAATGCCTCAGAGAAGCTACTAGACTTTAGTCTTTGTGAACCATATGTTTATGTTTATCATTCTCTCAGACTCTCAGCGTTATTGCTGCTGCTGGAATAACGTCATAAAATGCACTCTGTGTCTGCTTCAAATCATTTTGCTTGATATTCTTTCCTCGTGATTTCAGGTTCATGCCATATTGAAGCAGTATCCCACTTTAAGAGTGGTAGATGGGAATGCGGCCTTTGAATCGCTGGATAGGATGAAAGAAGAGAGCAAGAAAGCACAAGTGAGGTAATTTAATCTAAGAATCATTTCTCTTTGTTTTAATGCTAGGAACCTAGGAGAAATTGGTTATTTAGCCTATACTTTCTGTTTGCTATTTTTAAATGCGCTTTTACATAAATAATGGTCTCTCTTGCTAGAATAAGTGTTCATGTTTATGCCTAAAGTTTGGTTGAACAAACTCACCATCTTTGCTGGGAAGCCTATAACATTTGTCATGTGTTTGTAGTCTAAAGAAAATGAAATCAAAAGAAGGGAAAAATGAAATCAAATAAACTGATGTTAAGAGTGTATAACATGCTACTTGTCAAAAGGGCTACTTCATCGTCATGTGTGTTCATCCTCTAACTTCAGGATTTAATTTATAATATGTGTTCCAGAAATATTAATATGGTTTTGAATTTAACATAACTTTCCTGGAGATTTACATTTGTTGATTTCTTTTACATTCATACATGATATTCCAGCCATCTGCATTCATCTACCTTTTCATTTGGGCTTTTACTAAAATCTTTTCTTGTTTGTGCTAGTATCTTATGTGCATGTAGGTCTATGTATTCAGGTCTGATCCTACAGAAAAGATGGTGTAGAGGGTCTGAAACCAAATGCAAGAGGGCCTGGTCTTGTCACTTTTGGGGTAAGCACAATTTTGTAATCCTTTTCTTCTGTTGTATTTCTACACATAGCTTTCACATATATTTCCCCCCAATCTTGTACCTCAGTTATGATTGGCAGCATGATTTTCATTGGTTTTCTGTTCATTTCATTTTTCACAAATGGTGTATGTGTCTCCGTACCCATAAAATTTCGTGAATTGGAAGTTCAGCTGGCATCAATTCATAATATGCTGTATAAACTTGATTAAATATGTTGCTATAATATTTATAGTCTTTGTCGCCTCGAGTTATATTGTTGGTATATAATGTTCTAGCAATTGAAAAGCTTGGTAAGTCTTTGATATCAGGTGCTCTACTGGACTTGAAAGAATGTATAATTCACAGAATAGAAACTATGGTGGCAAGGTATGCAATTTTTCCAGCAAATGTCTATATTTTTTTTGTTTCAATTTTTGTTTTTGCATTTTTGTTACATCGGAGACTATGTGCTTTACAATTTATATTTTTTTCTATCTACATAATTTTTTTTTCTTCTTTTTCATATGTGGTGGCAAGGTAAGGAATACTTCCCCAGATGAGCAAAACCGCCTCAAAATTCAAGTCTTCAACAACCCATGTACTCCATTTTCAAAAAGCAAGCTTCTTTACTGCAACAGTTGCAGATCGTGAAGAAGAATCACAAAACCCAAAGAGACCCAAGTAGATGATACATTTTCATGCATCATATTTGTGCCATGTTTTGGAAAACATAAATACACACTTTTGATGTCCCAAGTAGATGGGCATGTACTAGAATACTTTTATAGTTTAAATGTTGGCTGGGATGATTGGGAAATGCAGCCCTTTCGCTTTTGAAGTTTAAAACATTGGTTAGATTACTCATTTGATGGTTTGCAATGTTTACATCTGATGAACTACTGTTCATTTGGTAAATGGACCAAATGAATGCACAATTTAATTCAGGAATGGGATGTTCAAATGATCAAACAACAGAATAGATATAATGGCGACTGCATGAATGGCCAAAATTGGGACAAATATACTGCAATCATTCATATCACACATCGGTTTTTAACAAATTAGTGTCTTCTAATTTATACTCACACAATAGAAGCAATTGAACTTTGTTGTCCCAAAAGTTAATCAGACAACAGATATAGTCCAAGAACTGAAGTATGAAGATCAATCAGATAACACACAAAATAAAAATATGTTGTCTGACAAGCTTAACAAACAACAGCTTGAAAACAAACATTGTTGTCTGAAGGCAGCGCCGCAACTGCCGCGCAGCTGCGCTTGGCATCTGCCGAGCTATCAGACAATACTTTTAACACATACCCATTGTCTGTGTGTTTGTCAGAAAACTGTGTTCCACCGTTGTCTGAATTTTCATCAGACAACGGCTCAGTCTACAACGGTGGCTCTTCATATCACACAACGGTTTTCTTCCGTTGTCTGATAAGGTTTTTGGTGTAGTGAACTTCTTATCGTGTTGGAGATTTGTAGATGACGGTTGATCAAAAGCCGTAGAGGCTTGACCTTGATCAAATTTGGGCCAGGAGTGGTGTCACGCGGTGGGTGTTCTTCAACTTTGGTAATGGATGAATCGGCACGTGTGTAGGTATGCTTGTTGATTCTCCACGAGCTTGATGAAGAACCTTGCGGATGATTTGCTTTGTTGACGACTTGACGACAACAGTTGATCAAGGGCTGTAGAGACTTGATCTTGATCAGATTTGGGCCATGAGTGGTGTCACGTGGTGAGTGTTCTTTGGGCCATGAGCTTAATGAAGAACTTTGTATAGAGTTCGCTTTGTTGAGGACTTGAAGACGACAGTTGATCAAGGGTTGCAGAGGCTTGAACTTGATCATTAATCTAAGCAAGTTTCTATTAGCTGAACCTAAGACCTGATTTTTCTTTCGGTTAAATCCATAGTGAAGATTGCATTAATAGACAGCTAAAATCATTTCTTTTGGGTCATTTGAACAAGAGCTCCTGAGAGAAGCAACTTTGGACCCATGGAGAACTACAAGGTGAGCTTAAAAGAAACTCCTTCAATGGTTCTATGATTGTGAAAAATTTCATTTCAATCTTTAACAATTTCTCCATTGATTGTTAGGATAAGGTGAAGACACTGACGAAGGAGGAATATATACCGGTTGATGGAAGGTCCTCAGCTTTGGTGGAGTTTCTCCGGCAAGATATTGTCAATGGAAATTTGGACAGAGTGAAAGAATTTGTGGCCATAGCCGAGAATATTGGAGTAGAAGACGGCAGAGTTTCACTCATCAACGCTATTGGCCGGGAAGAAAACACACCTCTTTTCACTGCTCTAGAGTACTACATGCAAGAAGGCCAAGGAATGCTTCCATTACTTGATGGATAATGGTGTTTCTATCGTAAACTCGAGCAAAGAAGGTGACGAGTTAGCCATGGACTGTGCTTTGGATTTCAAGCGGTATATTTTCCAAACAAGATGAAATTTTGGCCATTTCTTTTGTAAATTTTCCAACTTTTGTTCAAATTTCGGTTTCCTTGGTGCTTACTCACTAAGATGGTGTTGGGTAACGTTTTCATCTCTGTGGTTTCATTTTTAGAAATATAAATATGGTGAAAATGTGTTCAACAACCTATTTCTCAAAACATGAAAAATGAAAAATAGAATTTTTTTTTTCAACTTTTACTCTGAGAAACTGAAAACAACAATTTGGCTTTTTCACCTTTTTCTTTACCTAGTAGAAAATATGGAGACTATATATATCAATATATATATATATATATTGCAATAAACTACCCAACACATTTTCAAATTTGAAAAATACAATCTCGTTTATTTCATTTTGTTTTTAAAAATCATTTTTAGAAAATTATTTTTGAAAACATTACAGAACATGCCCTTAGAGTGTGTTTGGATGAGGAAAAACATGATGGAATTTAATTGAAAGTCAGGATTTCATAATTCCTAAAAGCTAATTCCCTCGTTTGGCATTATTAGACTGTAAATTTTAAATTTCTCTATGGAAAAAAATGAAGGAATACATTATTTAAATTCTCTACTTTAATTTCCACCAAAATAAGTGTCATTTACGAATTTCTTTGCAGTATTTAATTTTCATTTCCAAAACAAGACTTTTTTTGTTTTTTTTTTTAGGGAAGAGAAATATGGGCAAACTCCTCGCCCTTATTCGAAATTTTATTAATAGAAAAAGAAGGTAAAGAAGGAAGGAGGGGACTAGGCCAAAACCCCTTCCAAGAGAACAATACAAGGAAAACTAACAAAGAACAAAATTGACAATCTTTGAGCCAAAAAGAAGGAACTAAAATCAAGAGGCACAAACTAAATCTAATAACAAAATCAAGAGAACCGATAATTAACTGATGAATTAAGATCCTGTTTGACACGAAAATCCAGTATGGGTGCAAACTGTCTTTTTTACTGATGTGATTGCGCAGGCGTGCCAGCACCGTGGGGTGCAGTCGTCGGAGAATCCCTTGACCTGACTTCTTGATCAAACGATGTGGATGATGAGAGCACCAACCTCGTCACAAGGTTCTTTTCTTGCCTTTCGGAAAAGGACTTTTCGCCTTACTGGTAAGGACTTTGGTTGTGATCTCTTGCGTTCACCGAATCGATACTTAGTGTTGTAGACTAAGCAGAGCAATCACTGGGAAGTTGGAGAAAGCACGGGTTTTGCTAAAGCGTGACTTTAGCTTCGCTGGGTTGCGAGGGCGTTACCCTTACTTCGCTGGTCGAGATAGTCTCGGTGGCAGTGGTACTAGCAGTCGGCTCCTGGGGAGACTAGGGCTGGAAGTACGGTCGCCGGGTTGGTTTGGTGGCACTGACAGTCGGCTCTTGAAGAGGCTGGGACTGGAGTGTGGTCACCGGTAAGAGAGGTTGCTCCGGGGAGACTTGGGTAATCGTAGAGATTAATTGGAGAGTTGGCTGTCTGTTCTTGTGACGTCCCGAACCCGAATTCACCGGGTTACTAGTCATTTGGACGGTAAACAACTTTTACTTTCACTTTTACTGTCGTTTCAATGCTTTTAGGGGGCCCTAAAAGTTGACTTTTTGTTCGGGTCAAAATTTGAGAAAATTTCCTTCATGAAAGTTGTAGAGGACGTTAAACCGAGCACGTGCATATGTGGTACGTAAAAATCGGAGTTCGTATGCAAAAGTTATAAGCGAAATGGTAAAGTTACTGTTCATGGTAAGTTTCTATAAATAGGACGAGTTACTGTGGTAAGTTTCCATTTTCGGAAACTTACCGAGCCCTCTCCTTTCTCTCTCCCCGACTCTCTCTTCCTCTCCGACCTCGTCACCTTCTTCCGGCCATAACTCCTCCATCCGGCGACGGATTTTGACGTGTAAGATGTCGTTGGAAAGCTCTCTTCCTTCTCTTGATTTCTGGGTTCGTTTCGTAGCTTAATATGAACTGTGGAAGGTGCAGCAACGAGAAGAAGATGACGGTCACTGTAGCATTTTTGAGGCAGCGTCGATATTTTCCGATTCCGGCCACCAACCGGCGTGCCACCGGTCACCAGAGGAGCGCCTCCTCCCTCCGAGCACCCTAGCAACCTTGGTTTTCCACGATTTGGCCGGAAAACCACGGATCGAAGGAAAAACTCCTCCGGCTGCAGTTTGAAGCTTTTGCCGATTTCCGGCGATTCCGACCACCTCCGGTCCCCATCTCGCCGTCGAAGGTTCGGTTTTCATCACTGATCATTTCCCCTATGGCCTTGTATCACGATTTGTTGTGTAGATGCCGAATCGACGAATTGAAATTCTAGGGTTCTTGAGGATTTCTGGGTTTTTGTTCATTGAATCGATTTCGGCCATTTTTAATTGTTATTTGGGAATGTTGTAGTTGAGAAGTTGAATCAGTGTGTTGAGAAGGTGCTACTACCAAATTTTGGTGGCCATCGGAGATGGTGGCGGCGGCGCCGCCACTGTGGGCGGCGGTAGCGGCGGCTAGGGTAGTTTATAAATTTCAATTTTTAGCTAGTTAAATTCTATAATTATCATAGAGCTTATATATGAAGTTTGGTGAATTTTGGAGGAGTTTGGAATTGTTTGTGAATTTTCGAAGTTTGGAGTTTTGTGGTGGAATTATGGGAAATCCGGCCGTCGGATTTCTCTCGTTTTCATTATGGAATATGTAAATTGAGGAATTAGAATTGTGGAAGAGATTTGGGTTGAATTTGAGAAGTATTGGAGATAGGGATTTTCGGATTTCGTTTAAGTTCGTAATTATTTTATCGGATTGCCGTTTACGGAAATATAATTGTGTACAGGGCAATGTCGCGAGCTACGGTTAGATGAAGGAACTCGTTTGCGTGGTTGCCAATAGTACTGTGAGTGGACATTTGTTTTTAAATTAATTCCGCATGCAGTATTATTATTATTTTCTTCCAATTGAGATTTAATTATGTTTTGAATATTTGAGATTTAGTTTATCGAGATTTATTTATGGATTACGAGATTAGTATTGAAATTCCTTCCCGAGGGCTTTTAGTAGATTTTTGAGATAGTCATTCATGAGTTATTGAGTTGGGAAATGATTTTCGGGAAGTGACTGATTCGGAAAAATATTATGAGAATTATTGTTTTCGAATATCAGTTTTTATGAAGATATACGAGTGCGAGGGATTTAGCAAATATTTGAGCATGATTGATTTATCGAGATTTATTGGGTTTTGAATTCCGCACTTATCAGACTTGGGTTAGATGGAACTTTCTTTCCGAAAGCAATTATTGAATTATAGAGTATGTGATTATGCTTTCGAGGATTTATTGAGATATCGAGGATTGAGTTAGTGAGTTATTACTGAGTTATGCTTTCGGTGAATTATTATTGATTTATTGAGGTAATATCGAGTTTCTTTCCGAAAGCAAGTGATTGAAAGAGGTTATGTTCAGTTCTTGAGGAGGCTATTCAGTTTATTAAGGAGGCCAGTTTTGGCGCATGCGTATCTTACCTAGTTGGCAGTCCCTTCTAGGTAATAGTCTGGTTGGCAGTCCCTTCCAGACTACAGCTCGGTTGGCAGTCCCATCCGATGCGTCACCTGGTTGGCAGTCCCTTCCAGATGACATGAGGTAGCTAGTCGGCAGTCCCGTCTACTACCTGTGGTTAGTCGGCAGTTCCGTCTACTACATGTGGTTAGTCGGCAGTCCCGTCTATCCACCGCCTCCTATCCCGGTTGGCAGTCCCTTCCGATGCGTCATCTGGGTGGCAGTCCCTCCTAGATGGCATGAGATGACTAGACAGCAGTCCTTTCTAGTCATCAAACGAGCCTCATGAAAAGGATGTTTTTATAAGGATTGAGGATGAGATTTTAAGAGGTTTCAAGATGTTCTTGTTATGTGATTGAGATTTCAGTAAAGAGGATGATTAAGAGTGTTTTCAAGATTGTTACTGCATGCGAGGTTTTAGAGAATAACTTGGGAAAGCATTAAGTTTTACTTATTCATTTGAAATTACTTATTTTTCGTCCACTCACTCTAACGGATTTTAAATGTTTTCCCCTGGGCCCTTCGGTTTTAAATGCCCAGTTTGCAGGCCAGTTTAGCTTGAGGTCGAGCGTACTTGGGGTTGAGGCATAGCTGTCATAGCTTCCGCATTATAAACGTATTGGTCGTTTATCTTGTATTCTACTTTCTTGTACGCCTGAGAAATAGATTGCTCTGATATTTCTTGAGATTAATATTCTTAAGTTTCAGAATTGTTTTGTGATATGAGAGATGTTGTGATATAAGGAGCAGGGTGGCTCCAGGAGAATAAGGATGGATGATTTAGAAGTGTAATTGTTTTTCTACAGGTTTTGGGTTGTCCATTTTTAGGGGAAGTTCTGTCAAATTTTTGGTAGAATTTCTTCTAAGGTGGGCCCCGCAAGGCCTCTTCGGATTTCAGGGTGAAATCCGGGGCGGGTCCTGTCAGTTCTATATCGTCTTTAGCCTCTATATATAGGCTGCTCGTAGATTTTCCGTCCTAATAGGAATGAAATACTATATTTTAGCCCACAGTTATTGGCCTTTGAATCGAATCAAAACACTTAATACTTTTGATAACTAATCCTACAATAATTAATAATTATCCTCTGTCGCCGCTAGAATATAGGCAAAGGTTAATTGCCTCTTAGGATGTAAACTCTTGGAGCGAACTGTAGGATATGCATGTATCTTAGTATATCTCCGCGAAGACTCCGTAGCATAGTGGCATGCAAGAATATATACCCCTTGTTTATTGCAATTAAGCATGATTGTAACTTACTCAAACTGCTCCACGTTCATGAAACCTTAATTGCATGGAAGACTTGCTCGCTTGCACACCATTGGTAGTGAATGATGGCCCACCATAGATAGTACTTAATTGCATGAGTACCCTTGAATATAGGTAGAGAAGCACAGCACGTTGCCATGTTTGATTGCATGGGAAACCATAATCCCTTACAGGGCCACGGATATTGTTCTCTTTTGCATAATCTTGGTAATCAAGCATACAAATCACCATTAATTATCAAATATTTGATAATTAAATAGTAAATCGAGGAATATTCAAATTTGCTTCGATATTGCTTGATCTCCAAGTAGGCCTTATTTGGCCTCTAAACAATATTTTCCGAACTTGTCGAAAATAAATAGGTTGGGCCACGGATATTGGCCTGGTTTTCTTCGAGTCCCCCTTGTCGGGAAAAAATGTTAATTTTGGATTCAAACATTGCCCCCCAGACCTTGAAGTCAAAGTTCCCCGTCTTGACTGAAGAGGTCTTGAGTCAGCATTCGTCTTGCAATAACGTCGCATTAAAGCCACTTGCATTGGCTTAAATGAAAATTGATAATTTGAAATCACTTGACTGATTAAGATAAGCCTCTGAATAGGCCATGAAGCTTGATTGTCATAAAGTCATGTTAATCTCAATAGACAAAGACTTGTGGATGATGTACTCGCCATAAGTTTTTGAATTGCTCCATTCAACTTGGATGAAAAAATTTTATTTTTAGGCTACTAGAATTGGCCTTAAAGAGCTTAAAACACATAAGTCTGGAGCAAGAATATTGGCAAAATAAATTCACCACTTGACAAAATAAAATTTTGGTAAAAACTTAAAAGCCCCAAGTGTAGGCCTTGACAATGATATCTTCTTCAAAACTTTTTTGAAGAGAAATCTCAGTAAGGAGGAAATCCCCTCAAGGAAGATCCCAATAAGGAGAAATCTCCTCGAGGAAGATAGAAATCTCCTCGAGGAAGATAGAAATCTTCTCAAGGAAGATCTAAGTGAGGAGCAAATGTCAGTAAGCTTGATTTAAATGTGCTTCGCGAACACACATTCCTCACGAAGGTTTCTCTGATATTTGCCTTGAGCTCGCGAACAAATGCAAGACCTCGCGAAGATTTGGAAGACCTCGCGAACATTGTAAGACCTCGCGAACATTTGGAAGACTATCAGCTTGCGAAAATCTCCTTAAGCTCTCCTTAAGCTTGCGAAAATCTCATTAAGGAGGATCCTAGTAAGGAGCAAATCCCCTCGAGGAAGATCTTGGTGAGGACGAAATCTAAGTGAGCCTGATGAAAGTTCTTCGCGAAATACTGTTCCTCGCGATGGTTTTTGCATATCAAAAGGTCAAACTCCTGCCTTTGCATTTGAACTCCTGTAAAGCCACGAATTGGCCTTCACGAACACTTGTTATATATCATGATTAATTGCAAGGCCATGTAATATAATAGCCACTTCAACCCTTGTTGCGAACAGCGAACACTTGAGAAATCTTCTCCAGAAATTCTTTGTGGAGAAATCTTCTTGAGGAAGATCCTTGTGAGGAGAAATCTCCTCGAGGTTGAGCGCTTTTTCCATTGAGCCAATCCTAGCATCATTTTATACTTATTTATGCCAAAGCAAAGGAACACGTATGGCTCCACCAACTAAGCAACCCAAGAATGATCATGCATGCACCTATAATGCTGCATGTACCCATGTTGGAACAATTAAGCCAATTAAACCAATGCTATCAAAGCCACCACTTCGCTGGCCCTACATCTGTAGGAACTTTGCCATCATTCAATTAAAGAGCAGGAGGTTCTGTTGAACAATCTGATGATCACGTGCATGCCTGTCCCATATGTTGCTTCCCCACGCGAAAGGAGCCTTCGTGCCATCTTAACTGAATGTCTATTTGCTTCCCTTCGCTGCCTCTTGGAATGACATGTACCGTCAAAAATCATGGCCCATGCATACTTTTGCTGCAAGTACATCTGTTGGATGGCCTCTCCACCTCTTAATTACATATATGTGAATAATGAGCACACATATATTAATCACCAGCTTTCCTTCGCGAACCATTCTTCGCGAGGCCATGTAATTAAAGCCACTTCGCTGGCTTTTATTGGCAGAAATATTGACTCGATCTGTTCCATTGCTGATACCATATTAGGCATATTAAATGCCTCTTGTATATGTGCCCAGGCCAAAACCAATGGCCTTTAAGTATATCAGAAAGTTCAAGCCACTGTTAGGCAATTATTACACGCATTTCTATGCATGTAATTGTATCTAAAACACTATAAATAAGTTAATCCTCAAGTCAATTATTATGCAATTAATCTACTTTTATTTTTTGTGTAGGAAATAAGCGGAATTAAGGAAATCAAGAGAAATTGTGGAAAATTAAGCGAAATTGGAGTTTCTGAGAAAAAGACAAAATAGTGACTCCGGTCAACCGTGGTCAATGTCAGCGAGAGAAGTGAAACCCGACTACTTCCTTGATGATTGGTGTGAAAATATATTGTGATCGTGGGGATGATCATATATATATATATATATATATATATATATATATGAGAGAAAATGAAGAAATAGAAAAAATAAAAATAAAAAGAAAGAAAGAAGGCTTGGAACACGTGTGCAACATTGGCCTATTAATTAAGCAATTGGACATTTGCTTAATTATGCTCTGCTCTGACCAATTTCAAACCATGCTCTTCCCTACGCGTTGTGCCACGTGCCCTCTTTCTTATCTCTTTTTTCTTCAGACCAGGGAAACCACCTAGGGCATTCTATCATCTCTCCCTCTCTTTCGTGAACGACCCCATTTCCTATCGGGGAGATATTCTCTCTCTAACCCCAATAGGCGCACACCTCCATTACTTCTTCTCTCTTCTTCTGCCGCAGACCACAGCTCACACCACCATCAAAACCCCAGCTCCATTACCCTCACTCTCACCCTACACCCAAAATCACCTCTCCACACCATTTCTTTCTGCTTACCAAGATTCATTCTCCTCCTCACCAAGATCCACTCCACCTTACCAAGATCCATTTTCCTCCTCACCAAGAATCTCCTCACCAAGATCCACCTTACCTCACCAAGATCCATTTTCCTCCTCACTAAGATTATTTTCCTCCTCACCAAAATTCCATCAAATCCTCATCAATTTCTTAAAGGGATTTCAAGGAGTTTCAAGGGATCTCATCTACATCAAGACTTGAGATTAGGTATAGTGGGAAGCCATAACTCAAGGCTTGTCATAATTGCTCCATAGCAATTTGTGACTCGTTCTTGTTACTTTTCTCTCTTCTTCACCTTTACCTCTTTCATTGATGAATATTGTTGTTGATTTGTGGATGGGTTGTGAGTAGTTTATTTAGGAAGCTAGGGTTTGAGCCCTAGCATGAATTTAATGTAATAAATATGTTTTGATTTAATGGTTTTCAATTTCGTGTTTGGCATATGTTCTATTCTATAATATTTGGCTTAGATGCATGCTTAGGAGCTTGATTAACTCTTGAATGTGTAGATGAACATGTCTAGAACGAATTAGGGGACCTAATCACTTCTCTAATTTATGGCTAGGACACTTGTTTGGAACATGGTTAGTTACAATACCAATTTCGATTGCCTTATTGGCTAGCTTGAGAACCTTGATTCTAGGACTCTTCACATTTTGGTGCAACTAGAGGCCCTAACAAGGCTCTAGATTGTCCCAATTGAGTTTCTACGACCCTTGATCCGGAGTAGGAATACCCTTTAAGGAATCTAATGACCCATGATCCTTGAAAAGCCTTGGGTACGGTTCTTAATACCACTATGAATTGAATGACCATTGTCGGAATATATTTGTGCATTAAATTTTCTTAGGAGGATACCCTAGTGACCTAATTTCCATTTCTTGATTAGTTTTAAATTATCTTTATTTTTTATTTTTTATTTTAATTTTCAATTGTTAATTTTATTTTCTTCACAGTTAAAAAAATCAAATTTCACAAACCGCTTTCATTGTCCATACCATTTGGTTGTGAGTTTCCGCATTTTTTGTGGTTCTCTTGACCAATTTTAGGCTTGATTGTTCCGAGCTGAGCATGTAAAGAGCTTGGTGCTATTTTTCTAGGTTTTGTTTGTTAAATTGTTGGTGACTTAGTAATCGGCATAACCAAGGATTAAAATTAACTTTTCAATCCCCGTGGTACGATAATTTCGGGTTCAAATATTTCTCATTTCTTTGATGACCGTGCATTTATTGCGCGTAAGTTGCATTCAAACACAAATCAGGCAAGAACACAATTTTTTGCATCCTCCGCGATGCACAAACTTGGAACTCTTTTTGTATTTTTTTTTTTTTTTAACTATGATAAAAGAAAGAAAGATGCAAACTAAAAATTAACAGAAAATTAAAAGCAAAGAAAGAAGCTAGCAGCAGTGCGTTTGGCTAACCTCTAGAAGGCCACGGGGGAGGCCACCTATGCTTCACTCCAAGCTCCGATGCATCAAAATTTATAGCATGAAAACCCCTCTTGTGAGGCCTTGCAGGAAAGAAACAAAGATACTTCGCGTCAAAAACTTGGAAGAAATTTGGCTCGTAGAAGGAGTAATATTGCCCCCCAAGTATCTTTGTTGGTTGACAAAGCATGATCTTCAATTGCAATTTTGGAGATGATGGTGTCCCAAGATCGGCTTTGTCGCCAACTACCATGTCATAGAACATGGTGTCTTCAGAATAAGCCACGAATTGGCTTTTATATTTGACCACTTGCTGGTCTGAATTCTTCATATCAAGAGCTTCAAAGGACTTGAACTCCTGCATATGATTTTCGGAACCAATAATTAAATTATAATCATCATCATATTCATCATATATTGGCTCCATGTTGAGATCATATTTAAAATCACTGAAAGCGCTCCATTTTCTTTCCAGGCATCATATTGAGACGCCTCTATGGACTGTTTAGTATCATAAACAAACTTCTCTTGCAAGAAATTTGAAGTTAAATAATTGTAAACAAGAGTTAACTTGTATTGATGATACTCAAACTTACAGTTGCGAAGGACAAATTGGCCACTAGAATAATTATTCTGGCCATTCTTGCAAGGTGGGTTGTAGATGTATCTCCCGTATATATCAAGGCCACTGCTTGGTCTTGAAGCATATATGAAGAAATTGAAGTAGAATTGATTAATAAAGCCACAGATTGGCTTTTCAAGATCATAACTTAATTGATAATTAAGTTGGCCATGATTGTGGCCACCTTCATCATGACGTCCAGTAGCAAGGCAAAGGCTTAATTGATGATTATAAGGTGGGCCATGCCTTAATTGATAATTAAGTGGATCATGCTCTTGACCCTTTGCATGGCCATGACGTCCAGTAGCTGAGTCATAATTAAATTGATTATGCACCTGCTGTTGGTTATCAAGGGGGTGAATCTGGGCAATATCTTGTCCCCCATGCATCTGATCAGGAGCCACATATTTGGCCTGATCAATGGAGAAATCCCATATTTGCCCTGAGATAATTATACTGTCAGAAGAACAATCTCGTGGATCATCTTCTCCATGCACAGCCTCTGTGTAAGGCTGTGACTCACCAGTGAGACCCTTGGATTGATTGCCACCTACAGGCAATTCAGTCTCAGAAATAACCTCCTCGCGTGCCGATTCTTGATTGCGCAAAGTCGTGAACTCCGATGAGGTCTGCTTGTTTTGGTTCGGGATGGCCTCCATGGCTTGCTTTTGTCGCAAACTCTGCTCATCAACGATACCTCTTGCATGAGCTCCTACCACATTCTCTGACTGTGCAATTTGTCGCTTAGTATCCTCAGCACGCTGGGCGATGCGCTGGTCTAGTTCGCGTATGAGCTGGTCTGTTTTCGCGGTTTCCCTGTTTTAAAGTCAGCAGCTACCTTCTTACGATAGTTCTCGATATTCTACATGATGATCGCGAGCTTTTTCTCTAAGGTCGCTTCCTCTGGAATAGGCTTCGGAACGAAAGCCTCTCTTGTCGTAGTGTCGCCAATGATGGCAACATTGGTCATCATTTCACTTTAGGAGTTCCTTCGGTAAAGATATTCCCCTGGCATTCCAATGATGGTGAACATAAAAGACTCTAGTGTGGTCCCACTAGACGTGCCAAAATGTTTGACACAAAAATCCAGTATGGGTGCAAACTGTCTCTTTTGCTGATGTGATTGCGCAAGCGTGCCAGCACCGTGGGGTGCAATCGTCGGAGAATCCCTTGACCTGACTTCTTGATCAAACGATATGGACGAGGAGAGCACCAACCTCGTCATAAGGTTCTTTTCTTGCCTTTCGGAAAAGGACTTTTCGCCTTACTGGTAAGGACTTTGGTTGTGATCTCTTGTGTTCACCGAATCGATACTTAGTGTTGTAGACTAAGCAGAGCAATCACTGGGAAGTTGGAGAAAGCACGGGTTTTGCTAAAGCGTGACTTTAGCTTCGCTGGGTTGCAAGGGCATTACTCTTACTTCGCTGGTCGAGATAGTCTCGGTGGCAGTGGTACTGGCAGTCGGCTCCTGGGGAGACTAGGGCTGGAAGTACGGTCGCCGGGTTGGTTTGGTGGCACTGACAGTCGGCTCTTGAAGAGGCTGGGACTGGAGTGTGGTCACCGGTAAGAGAGGTTGCTCCGGGGAGACTTGGGTAATCGTAGAGATTAATTGGAGAGTTGGTTGTCTGTTCTATATCGTCTTTAGCCTCTATATATAGGCTGCTCGTAGATTTTCCCTCCTAATAGGAATGAAATACTATATTTTAGCCCACAGTTATTGGCCTTTGAATCGAATCAAAACACTTAATACTTTTGATAACTAATCCTACAATAATTAATAATTATCCTCTGTCGCCGCTAGAATATAGGCAAAGGTTAATTGCCTCTTAGGATGTAAACTCTTGGATGCGAACTGTAGGATATGCACGTATCTTAGTATATCTCCGCGTAGACTCCGTAGCATAGTGGCATGCACGAATATATACCCCTTGTTTATTGCAATTAAGCATGATTGTAACTTACTCAAACTACTCCACCTTCATGAAACCTTAATTGCATCGAAGACTTGCTCGCTTGCACACCATTGGTAGTGAATGATGGCCCACCATAGATAGTACTTAATTGCATGAGTACCCTTGAATATAGGTAGAGAAGCACAGCACGTAGCCATGTTTGATTGCATGGGAAACCATAATCCCTTACAGGGCCACAGATATTGTTCTCTTTTGCATAATCTTGGTAATCAAGCATATAAATCACCATTAATTATCAAATATTTGATAATTAAATAGTAAATCGAGGAATATTCAGATTTGCTTCGATATTGCTTGATCTCCAAGTAGGCCTTATTTAGCCTCTAAACAATATTTTCCGAACTTGTCGAAAATAAATAGGTTGGGCCACGTATATTAGCCCGGTTTTCTTCAAGTCCCCCTTGTCGGGAAAAAATGTTAATTTTGGGTTCAAACAGATCCCTCCCATACTCTGCAGAAAAAGAACTAGGCAGTGTTCTCCACCAAACTGCTCCCTCATGCATTGCACCATATCTGGCAAGCTTGTCAGCTAAAGCATTCCCTTCCTAATAGATGTGTGAGATCCGGAAATTTAATTGAGTAATTAGATTCAGACAGTTTAACCATTGTACACGCAATCTCCATGGAATTAGACTAGGTGATCCGAAGTAAGCAAGCACTAAAACAGAGTCTGTTTCTAACCAAATATGAGTCCAACGACGGACCAAAGCAACCTGGACAGCTTCAATGACTGCTAGGACCTCTGTATCAATAGCGCTTGGAACCACAACTTTATTAGCAAAACCACCCAAAAATAAGCCCTCAGAATCTCTAAATACACCTCTAAAACCAGCTCTAGAAGGATCATTAAATGACCCATCAGTGTTCACCTTGATCCAACCTGTTGCGGGGGGATCCCAAATGACAAGTATAATGGAGCACAAGCCCGCAATGGGGAAACACGCAGCAGAGAGAAGATCGGCGCTACATTAGAAGGTCTTGAACAAGGAGTGAAATAGCAAGCAGCCGATTCTTTGAAAGTGAGAAAAAAGAATTGCTTGAATCTCAAAGAGTTAAACACCAACCCCTCAAATCTAATTTTGTTACGTTCGAACCAAATGCACCAAATTAAATTACATACCGCTAACCTCCAAAGAAGTTTGAGGCCACTGGAAGACGATCTAGAGAAAGTGGAGTGAATGGAATCCAGGTGAGTCTGCTGCAACTTGAAAGATTCAAAGAGCCAAGTCCACATCTCTAGAAGAGCAGTACACCCAATGAAGAGATGATGAATCAATTCAATCGCCGCATGACAGAAAGAACATTGAGAGCAAAGCTGGACTCCACGCTTTTGAAGAACCTCATCAACAAGTAATCTAAGGTTAAAGACCTTCCAACAAACAATACTCTTATGGGGTTGAATTGCCATATGCCAAATAACCTTGCTCCACGGTGTTGAAGCATGAGGACAAGAGAGAAATTCAAAAGCTTCCCGTGTCGTTAGTTGACCCGAAGGAGTAGATTGCCAAATAGCAGAGTCCTCCATCACCGTTTTGGGAATCGAAATTTTTAAAACCTCTCTAGTAGCCTCAGGAAAATTCATGCAGAAGCTATCTGGTAAAGCCCACTATTGATGCTCAATGAAATCGCAAACCCACTCACGTAGACACTAAAGATGCATGGATCAAGTTGCAGCAACGTAGCTATGGGGGAGCCAAACCAATTATCTAACCAAAAATTAATCTTTGTCCCATTGCCAACAAGCCACCTCATGTTGTCAATGATGGAAGGCCAAAGCTTACGTAAACATAGCCACACTGAGGAACGTTGGTGATAGGAGAACAAACTAAAGTCATCTTTTAGAAATCTGGTTTTGAGAAAAACAACTGAAGCAGAGACACCCCTGACCATCTCCCAGCAACGTTTTAAGAGGAGAGCTCTATTTAAAGTGAAAATATCCCTTAAACCCAAACGGTCACATTCTTTAGGCGTACAACAGCGCTTCCAGGAAATCAAAGTAGCACCTTTTTTCAACGGATCCCCAGACCAGAAAAAAATTCCTCATCCAGCCTTGAACCTTGGTTAGAAGAGCCCGAGGCCAAAGGTAGACCTGAAAGCTATAAATGAGCTGGCTCTAAATAACTGACGAGATAAGTTACAGACGAGCAGCCTGAGACAGTTGCAAACCTTTCCAAGCGCTTAGTTTACAACGAACCTTGTCAGCAATGGACCTAAAATGAGTTGCCTTGGGTCTTCCAAGAAAGATAGGAACACCTAAGTAATTGAATGGTAAACTCCCTTCCCTGATGCCCAAAATATGTTGAATTGTAGTGGCTCATGGTCTAGCAAATATGCCTAAATAAACTGCTGATTTAGCTTTATTTACCACTTGTCCAGAGTTTTTAGCTTACTCACCAAGAAATCTATTGAGAGCACACAGCCCTCTTGAATCACCTTGCATGAATATCATCATGTCATCAGCATAAAGAACATTAGATGGAGGATGTAGCTTCTTTGGGGCTGCAACGCATTTTATTTTGCCCCGATTAACAAGTCTTGAAATCTCGCGGCTTAAAACCTCTTTTGCCAAGCAAAAAAGAAGCGGTGACAACGGGTCTCCTTGGCGAACCCCCCGAATGCAATCGAAGAAGCCACGTGAAGTGCCATTGACCAAGACTGATATGTGAGCAGAATGGAGAACACTATGAATCCAAGTGACAAAAGTAGAGCAAAAGCCAAAAGACCGCAAAACCTGTAGCAAGAAATCCCAGTCTAATGTGTCAATATCAATCTTAATGGCAATATTACCGCCAGCACACTTTCCATCCAACAAATTCATGCATTTGAGGTAAGAATGATGGGATCAGCAATAGAACGACCCTTCATAAACCCACTTTGATTTGTTGACACAATCCTTGGAGCAATCAACCCCAAACGATTTGCCAAAATTTTAGTAATAACCTTGAAGATAAAGTTGGCCAGAGCTAGAGGCCTAAAATCAACTAAACCATCAGCTTCCTCCTTCTTTGGGATGAGGATGAGCAGATTTGAATTAAAATGAGGAGGCACAAACCCTGACATAAAGAAGCTCTGAACTGCCGCAATTACCTCCATAGAAACCACCCCCCAACTCTTTTGAAAAAAACAACCCCCAAATCCATCAGGTCCAGGGGCGCTAAAGCCATCCATGGCCATGACAGTTGTCGTGATCTCCTCTGAAGAAGGAACAGCAGTAAGCATAATATTCTTTTCCATAGTAACAAGCCTTAAGATCACCCTCTCCACCAAACCCGTGTCCCTGATGTTCTGATCTTTGGTAAAAGAGGCCTTAAAGTACTGAATAACTTGGTCGGCAATCTGCTCTTGATCTTGAATTATCTCAGCCCCAACCTTCAAAGATAGCAATGGCTTATGAAGTTTACGAGCTTTGATCATATTATGGAGAAAAGACGTATTCCGGTCCCCATCAACTAACCAACGAACTCTAGATTTGTGTAAAAGAAAAGTGTCCTGCATCGAAAGAGCCAGTAAATAAGATGTATTTGCTGCATCCTCGCGTTGAAACCTGTCTTCAGAAGGACCCAAAGAGGAAATCTCGCTCTGAATGATATCCAAATCAACTCTAGCTTCTTCCACGTGCCTGTTAATGTCCCCAAAAGAGTCCTTATTCCAGTTCTTGAGGTGTGCTTTCAGAGCTCGAAGTTTAGCTGACAGAACATACATTGGACTACCTGAAAACTGTGTTTGGCCGCAGCACTCCCGAACAAGACTGAAGAAGTCAGGATGTTGTAACCACATGCTCTGAAACCTAAAAGGCGGCTTGGGCGGCTGCAACAACTTGGAAAAGGAAATCAAAAGAGGACAATGGTCAGATGTGGCCTTAGTTAGAGTGCGACATTCAAAAAGAGGCCAAGAGTCAATCCAATGTAAATTTCCCAAGGCACGGTCTAAGCGAATATAAGTTCTCTGATTCGTCCACGTATAGGAAAGACCTATTGTTTCAATGTCAATAAGTCCACAAGCCGCACATGCTCGCTGAAAATCTGAACATGAGGTGATATTTGGCACATTCCCACCTCGTTTTTCATGTGCACCAAGAACACAATTAAAATCACCAAACACAATCCAAGGCCCCTGAATTGAATGTTCATGAATGTCAACTAGTTCAGACCAAAGCAATCGGCGGCTTGAAATTGTTGTTTTAGCATAGACTGCAGTAAGTGTGCAGTTGACCCCTTCAATAAAACCAAAGACAGTAATTTGTTGAGCTGAAGTGGAAATAATTTGAAGCCTGAAATCTGTGTGACAGAGGAACCAAATATTGGGGTCTTGTGATCCCCTATTGTTAGTAGTAAAAGGGAATAAACCCAGTGATCTCCAAAAGGTAATAGGAATGGAAGTAATAAGACAAATGGTTTTGACAGACAAACAATGGAAGGCCTGTGAGAACGTACCATTCGGCTGAATGCCCGTCTTGTGTCTTCATTTGCGAAGCCGCGGGCGTTCCAGTATAGAATTTTCATCAGAAAAATTTATGTTTTGCTCCCTTGTTCAAGAGAGCATGACCCAGAACTGATTTGCGCTGCTCAACTTTATTCGTAGGTTTACCAGATTTTTTGGACAGCTTCTTGTTCTTTTAGAAACACAGGGGTAAATTCACCCTCTTCTAAATCCTTCATAGGTTCCAAATTTGGATCCAGGGACAATGGTGTATTAGACTTAGGCTCAAATGAAATAGCGTTGGTGCTAGAAGAAGGTTCAGTAGACTCCATTTCACGCCTCTAGAAGCCAGGAGGCACACTATCAGAGGAAGAAGCCGCAGCCACCAACTGATGGCTACTACCAACCAAGTCTAACGCATTGCTAGCGTCGGTAGTGGGTTCCTTTTGGATGTCAATCCCCACATCCGTAGCACCTTCCAACTGAGGTTTCCCAACATTAGAAGTGTTGGGCATTTGTAGCCGAGGACGACGATTAGAAGTAGTACGTCTTCGCCTAGCATGCTTGGAATGCTCAGTCTTTCTGCCTCTTATGTTATCACCATGCAAACCTGGCTCAACCTAGGTCAAGTTAGGGTTTGATTTGCACGTGGAAGCAGCATGGCCAATTATACCACAACAAGAACAAAGATCAGGAATGGATTCATTTTCCACTCCTACCAGAACTTTTTCACCTCCAACTCTGTTCACACTAATGTGTGTCTGTAATGGTTTAGAAAAGTCAACATCGATTAATATGTTAGCATATAGCCCCACCGTACGGTTTCTTGTATGGGGATCAATCTTCAATGGAGTACCTACCCCATTAGTGATTTCAAAGAGAGTCTGGTCCTCCCAAAAATCAAACCCTAAATCCCAAAACTTGACCCAGACTTGAGCGAACGTGTTTTTGTACCGAGATGGGGAAAAGTTAGGCGTCCATTTGATTAGCCTAAGTAGCCCCTGTTGCAATTTCAGCGAACCCAAAGCCCAAACGCGTTGCATATCAATTAGAGTTTGGAACTGCAACATGAAAAATCCCTTCCCAAGAGGAGCCACTGTCCAGTTATTAAGAGGAGGAAGAATCCCCTTGAGCTGATGTACCAGATCATGGGCCTTCAGCGGTTTTGAGTTAGGGTAGACAAAAACACAACCAATGAGATTATTCTTACAGCGTTGAAGTCCACGAAGGTAGGACTCCTCTGAGATCTGAACTGAAACATCACCGTTTTCCACAAACGGTATTGGGAGATCATCAATTGCAAACTTAACTAGGGAATCCTCCATAAGAGCAGAGGCAAATGAGGGTTTTGGATTTGGCTGAGGAGGCGGAGACGTCTTCATCCCTAGCCCTCCCATGTAAATAGGTAAACGGTTAATTTTTTTTTTTTTTTACCTAATGACGAAGTCATGGGTTCGAGTCACCATGGGGTAGGAGTGAAATCCTTTGATCCTCTTTTATAAAAGAAGAAAAGAAGAAAGAAAAAAAATATTTGTTTTAAACTTTCTTAATTTATTACACATTTCAAATCCTAAACAGATACAACCAAACAATAGAAATTGCAATTAATGAAATTTTAGATTGATGGAGTTAAAGATTCAATTATTTATAAATTCTGGATTTCATAATTTTCTCATCCAAACGCACCCTTATAAAAAAATATATTAAAAAAATCCTGAAACTAATTTCATCCTCTCCTAAATTGTTCTTTCGTTCTACAATCATATTTGGGTGAAGACAAAGCCTAAACTGAAGTAGTCTCCAAGCTTCCTACTCCTTCTTCCTCCTTTTCTCCATTGTTGGGCTTCTTTCCCAAATCATTGTCTTCATATCTTTAACAAAGTAGCAATCATTTTCACTAATTCCATTAGCACGGTAAATCTCGCAATTAAAAGGCATGTTTCTCATCGGAGACATGGATCTCGTTCTTTGGTGCAGAGACTTGTCCCAAAGCCTCATATCTCTGCCTCAGTGTGGCCCCAACTCGAATTGGTCATCTACATCTTCCTCGTGGAAAGCTGCAAGATCTAGTAATGGCGCCTGTGGCTTTTCCAGGTGGGTGGATAGCCATGGGCGGGATCTTCCTGTTCAAGAACAGATTGTCGGTTGAACTCATCGGCCCGATTGCAATAGATCCGTTCGATTGGAATTGAGATTTTATTTGAGAATTTTTCAAGTGATTGTAGAAGGGAAAAAAAAAAAGACTAATACTTCAATTGGAATTGAGATGAATGATTATGTATAAGAATCTAACTACATGCATGTTCGATATAATCATATGTGAAGATCTTTATTAAAATATTTATGTTTTATTTACCTTGATCATGATTTTTGGTTCCATCTCTATTCATTGTTGGAGAGAGAAACTGCAATCTCTGCAGAATAATGAGAAGATGAATTAGCAGATAACAGAAAAGGATGAGTAGCTAAAGAGACATAACATGAGCTGTTCAAACTTTCACGTGGCAATTTTTTATTGGGGCGTTAGACCATGTGGCAAGCCGACATGGTTCTACCGTAAGATAGAAAAATTTCTCCCAGAGGAGCCCCAAATATGTCTTGTTTTAAAGTACTAAAGATCATATTATGGTCTTCTGTTTGCACTGCATGTGGGATTTCTCAACATCAAAGTGGAAGGTGATGCGCTCTCAGTGATTAATAGTTTTAATGATAGTTTTGATGATTTAAGTTTTGAGGGACATATTATTAATGAAGTCAAGTCTTTAGTTCAGTCTTTTATTTCCTGTATTGCACACTTTGTAAAATGGGAAGGCAATGGTATTGCTCACCGTTTAGCAAAGGAAGCCTTAAAAATTAGTCAACCTTTTCTTTGTTTGGAGTTGGGGCCTGAGAGGCTCCATCAGTGTGTCAATAGGGATTTTCAGTATGAAGTCTAGTTGGGAAGCTGTTTTGCAATCTCTACCGTCCGGTGATTAATTGCTAACGTGTTTTCCACAAATCGTTGTAATCGGTTCATTTTCAGTGATGTTCTTCTTTAGGACATGATAAATACCTTGACCCGACATAGGAACCCATCCAAAAAAAAAAAGTCTCTCTCTAGAGAAAACCCTAGAGGACGTTGTTGTGTGTGATTGTGCCTGTCCGACTACGCCTCCGAGCCAGCGACGGCCTCTGGCCTAGCCGGTGGCTGTTTGGGTGGCCAGACGGGTGTTTTGTTTCAAGGTTGTGGCTAAGTTTCGAAGGATTGGATCGGAAGGTGTAAGGTTTCTCTTATATTAGTCGAAGGGTGTGGTTGTGTTGGGGAAATGGGCGGTAATCGGAGAAAGGAAGGGAGTTTGCTGGGCTAGAACGGCGTCTTCTGGCGGTTGTTGGGCTGCTGGGATTGATGGCTGGTTCTGGCGTTCGATCTGGTTTCTGCAGATTTCCTAGATGCCGGTTTGTGGTGGGTGGACTGAGGCGCTCGATGTGGTCTTCCGATGGTTGGATTGAGACAGTTGCCTGACGCCGGTGGTGGGTGGGCGGTTGTGGTGGCGGGGCGGCGAAGATACTCCTTTGGGCCGGGCGGGCTGAATACTTTGCTAGTTTGGTCCTTTGGGCTTGGATGCAACTGATAGGCACGATCTGGGCTGGCGATGGAGCTTGGGCTTGGGCTTAGTTTTTAGGCACTGCCCTAGGTCTAAGTTTATTTTATGTTTTGTTTATTTTTGTTGGTTAGTTACTTGTCACTTTATAGTACCTCCTCTTGTGAGCGAGGGTTTGGGTGTTTCTAGGTAGGGACATTGTCGTTGGTTGGTGTCTTGGCTGTTTTGGTGTTTCTGGTCGTTTGTCGGTGCTTTCTGGTTATCAGCGTGATGGTGAATCACCCTTACACGTGGTCTAGTTGTTTTGGGACGCGGTGTCCGAACGGGTGGAAACAGTTCATTTTAATGCTGGTGGCGGGCTGTATCGTTATACATAGGTCCGGTTTTAGGTTAGATTGGGTTGGGGTTGAGCTTTTTTAGCTCATGTTTGTTCCTCTCGTTGATGGTCTGGAACATGTAACCTGTTTGGTTATTAATAGATGGTTTATTTTCTCAAAAAAAAAAATAATAATAATGTTCTTCTTTAATAAAAAATAAAAAAAAAAGATATTATGCATTACATTTTTATTCTTTAAAATAGATCATAACTTATAATTTTGATCGTGTCAGATATAAGACATCACAATGTTGCCGTTTGCTAATTGCTCGCCCTTATATGCCGTGGTGAACCATTATAATTTGAGGGTTTATAAGCATGCTTAATACAATCTCTCCAAAGTGAACAAACCAAGATGATCACAACCCGTCGAGCAAAACATTACCCACACGTCAATCACTTTAAAAATGATTATTTTCACAATTGGATTTATATCCAAAGGTAATTAAGCATAGTTTATTTAGTCAATCACTGACCAGGTGAACACCAGTGATTGAGCGTAACTTACAATTTTGATGATATTGAGAGATAAAGTAAACATTGAATTTTAGCTAAAATGGGAGCAACCCTTGTGGGTTGAAATCGTTTAATGCACAGTGTGCACATACCTTTACACTTCAGTAATAATGAAGCTCTTTTATTTACATGGACTGAAATTTATCTCTTCAACAGTTTCAAACAGATGTAATAAATATAATTCTGAATCTAAAATTCAAAAACGATACAAATATACTGTAATTTGCACTAGACATGAATCACAGCATCCCTCAAATGAAGAGTAAACTTGAGTGGTATAAAGTTATACAGAAGCTACTTCAGCTTGTTACTTAAGTCCGAAAGCTGAAGAATCTGAATCCTGGGAATTGTAGCAGCTTCGTCTCTCTCTTTCTGTGTATTGTACCCCCAACCGCCTAATCAAAAGTCCGAAGTAGCAACAAATGCCAATGAGTACCACAACAAAGCACAAACAGCAATGATAACAAGCAAGTTTAAGAGGAATTTTACCCAGATACAAATTCCAACCATCCAATTCGGGTACTTCAATAACTTTCTTCAGGGTTGCTAGTCTATCCTCCACAAAGCTGGTCAAAGTTGCATTATTGATGTCAATCAGAGAAACCAGGTCAGAGTATTAACCAGGAGGATGTCCAGCACAAAGTGCAGAAGTTTGTCAAAGCCACCAATATTGCAGTCAAGATCATCATATTAGAACATGTCCTACTATGTCAAATACTGAGCAAAGAAAATATCTTACTGCAGCTTCAGCCCTTGATGTTCTGGTTTCTCTTGAAGCTGCTTCAGTACTTCTATCTTGCGGCTGGAACTGGAATTATAAGTGAGCAAAGTTAACATATTCCAGATGCACAACTGAATATACCAAACACAGGCTAGTATCAAGTTAATGCACTAACCGAGATCCATCTCCAATTATTCTTCCAGGTGGTAGTGTAACTTCTGCAAGTTTTTCCAGTATTACCTCGGCAAATCGGCTCTGCATGTAAAACAAGAGAAACCAAGGTTTTCGGACAATGACAAAGGGAAAAACTCTAATTGAAAAGAGACTCAGACAACTGCTCCTTCATTATGAATGAGTGAACGACAGAATGCAAAGCAAACACAAATTTCTTTCCGCAATCTCAACCTTTAAAAATCTCAACTTAAAATATATTAGAATCATCTTTCCCTCTTTTGTTCTCCTCTTTTATAGGAAGAAGTAAAACCCCTAAACCAAAACGAATGCTTGTATAAGGTCAACACACCTGTTTCCCAGTGACAATGTAAATGGTAGAGGCTGCCAATGTAAGAGCATCAGCAACACCTGGATACAATCTGCAACCAAAGCCTCTCCCATAATAAACCAAAATAATGCTAACCAAAAACCAATTTAACAAGACTTTGAATTTCGGTCTCAATTGCTGATCAAGCTCACCTATTTGCAGCAGTCCAAGTTTCCAGGTCCTGGTCCTTCCACTCATCCCTGACCTTTCCAAACACCTTTATAAGAGCATCCTTATCCTCACCCCATTCCTTCAGAACCAGACTCTTCAACTCTGACCAATTCTCCACTATCCCCTCCACTGTGAGCCCTTCCGCAACTGATGACTCCCTTATAGAAGGATCCCTCATCTCCAGAAGTAGCCTCAAAAGTATCAGATTCTCATATCGAGATTGCAGCACAGGTCTCACCTAATTCATCATTCATTGTTCCACAATCAGACATATATAGCAACATGGGTTTTGTGTGATCAGGAGGGACTTACCATGCCGATCTGATCAACCATCCAATCCTTCAAGCTTGGATCCACATCACTGAATAGCTTTGGCCATCTCTCTTTAGCAGCCTACACATTGCCAATCAATGAATCAAATTAACCATCTTTGACGTAAAAAGATTCAAAACTTTGGAAGAATATAAAACACAAACAATACCTTGGCAGCAGAGGCGTAGCTCTCTCCGCAGCTATCGCACAGAACCCCATCGAAATCCAAAGCGTACAAATCCCCCATTTCTGCTCTCTCCAACTTCTACTTTCGACAGGGTTCTTTCAGTCAACTCTTAATTGGCGCTTATTTATTTTTGTAGAGACTAGAGAGGCCCCAAATGGATTTGGAGGAAGTTTGGTTGCAACGACGACGTTGCGTGGACGGTACCAGAAAGATAGAGAGTATGGTGGGCGTTTGGTCACAGTGAAGTAAAAAATGCCAGAATCTTTTTGGATGTATGCACTAGCTGTACAAAAATGACCAGCACAATTAAATTTCAAAATAGATTTTGCAAATTGGAAGCAGATTTTTTTTAATTTTATTTTTTGTGTATATTGTTCACTAAATTCTATTTTTTATCGGTATTATCTTGAATTTCAATAATTAAAATTTACAATACTGAAACTTTATTTCAATTCAATAATCTCTTTTATCTCGTGTTAGAAATCTCAACTCTATTGATAAAGTTCCAATCATATTTTATCATCATCTATTGCTGGATACACTCATGCTAAAAAATACCTAAAGCATGTCTTGTTTTAACTTACTGTAGATATTAAACTTCATATTTTTATGCTTCAAATTTTTATGCCTCAAAATGAACCATAACTTATAATTTTGATCATGTTACATACAGAGACGTCATATTTGTAGTCTGCTAGGTGCTCACCCTTATAAGATAAGTGACCATTCTAATTTGAGGGTTTATAAGTCTGCTTAATACAATGTCATCAAAGTGTACAAAATCAAAATATTTGTAGTTTCTTAAATGCTCTCCTTTATAAGGTGAGTAATCATTCTAATTTCAGGATCCATAAATTTGTTAATACAATTTCATCAAAATAAACAAAATCATGATAATCGTAGTCCATCATGGAAAACATCAACCACTCTAATGTTTTTCTTAGTTATAATTTACAAACTTTCTATACGGTTTTGCCACATCGGCATAATTCTTTTTTTTTTTATATATATATATTAAAAATATTGAATTTGGGTCGAGGTGTAAGCAACCTTGTAGATAAGCGTGGGATGACAATAAAGGCACTCGTTAAAAAACGAAACAGCCGTGTCCGCTGTAAAATTCCTCTCTCCCCCCACACGCAACCGCAACTCCCAACCCCATTACCCGGTAAACCTGGCCCCACTCTCACTGCCGTCAAAGCTTAATCCAACCCACTACTCCCGGTCACCTCACTCATCCATTCTCATCTTTACCGATACCGCCGGTTTCTTCCTTCCCTCTCTTATTGCACCAGAAGCTTCACGATATAAAACCCCACTTCTCGCTTCCCGAGACAGTTTTCGTCTTCAACCCAACACCCCCCTTATCGGAACGACGTCGTCGCGATCCCCGATCCGATCTTATCCGGTCACGCTCTCTGTGAGTACCTTCATCGCTAAATTTGTTGTGATTCGTTTTCTTAGGAAATAGTCTGATCAATTTAGGTTTTGTGTACGACTTTTTGATTCAGCTGCTTTGGATTTGGATTGTTCTTGTGGTTTTGGTTAATTTTGTTGAAAAAAACACATGGAAATGGTTTTCTTCGCTGTTCGAGGTGAAATTTGTGATTAGGTTAAGTTGTTATTTGTTGATATGGTGATTATTGTTTAATTTTGTGTTCTATGTTTGTTTTGGATTGAGGAAATAGTATGTGTCATTTTGATATTGTATCTGTGAATGATTATCTGAACTGTAAAATTTAGAGCCGTGGTGGTATTTGGTGGTTAACAGGAGATTTTGGTGTGATGTTTTAGCTGTTGCTGATCTAAAATATAATTGCTTTATCAGCTTCGAAATGAATTTTTTTTTATATATATTTTTTTGAAATGATGTTTTTAGTGCGTTTTACCGCAAGAGTCCGGTTGTTGATACTTTATTTAGAGATAGAAGATCAGAATTGGAGTTGACTTCTTCTTCTTTTACTGCATTCTGATTTCTTTTGGTTGGTTATTTTGTGTGTGAAATGTGACATAGGCAACAGTAAGTCCTTCAAGATGGCAGATAATGTGGAGGGAGAGGAGAGTAATGGTCGTGGGAATGGATGGGAAGTTGTATCACTTACTGCGTCGGCATACGCTGCTGCTCCCGGTCCGAGAGAAGTGGAATTGAGCAGTGATGATAAGAGTGGAACTTATGGAGAGCAAGCTGAAACATCTCGTGCTTTGTTCATGTCTGGTCACTTTGTTTTTCCACCCAATCAGCATGAGAATTTACCTGTGGAGCCTGACAGCAGTGAAGTTGATGATGAAAAGGTGCAGAAGGACGCAGTAGATGAGATAAGCACTGAGGAAGGGGGTAGGTCTAGGGGAAAGGAGGAAGAAAATTTGACATTAAAAGGGTTGGATGTTTCAGATGAGTTTGCAGGAATACAGTTCTTAAATGAGAAGGATAACAGGCTACCCATTGGCGGTACAGAATTTGGAGAAGGCACGGCCTTAGAAGGATTAAATTTTGATGACAAAGAGCAGGATGTATATGGTGCTGCGAAATTTGGTTTTGATGGTGAAACAGTTCTTCATGGTTCATCCACATATGGTGAGAACACAGATATTCCTGGACTTACAGAACCTTCAGAGCCAGATTTAGATTTTTCTGGGGACATCTCTCAATCCCCAAGGTCAATGAAAGATGATAAATTTGATGTTTCGGACCTCCCTTGTGGAGCTTGGTGGAAAAGAAGAGCTTCCTCCTTGTATTCTCATGCAAAGGAAGCAAATGCATATTGGTCTATTTTCGTAGCAGCAGCTGTGATGGGCCTTGTGATACTTGGGCAGCGATGGCAGAACGAAAGGTGGCTGGCTCTACAACAGAAGTGGCAATTCAGTGTTGATCAGGTTGGTTTATCGCTACTGTTTTCTGTTATGAGTCTCTTATTTTTTGTATTTTGTTTGGTTTGGTTTTCTGTTGGGGGTGTCCTGGAATCAATTCTTATACTCGGTTTGTTTTGGCCTAATCTCATGTTTGTTGGTTAAACCTATGGGATTGATTTTGCCCTTTTTAGTACATGCAAGCATCTGAATAGAGATGTGTGTTAAAGCGTATTTTTAAAAACGTTTTTCTTACTGGGTAGCTAATTACAATTTACTGTCTCTTCCATCCAAGACTTTAAATTTCAAGTACACACTGACTTGGAATTTTTTATGACTTTATCTACTTAATTCCAATTGTTAGAAGTTTGTAATTTCAGTACTTTTTTATGTCAATAATAATTTACTTCACCATTGACCAAAAGTAAGATATTATGTGACTTTTGTTAAGATCTCAAAAATGAATGTTGATTTGTTTATATAATTGAATATTTTGTTGTCTCTACCTTGTCTCTCTTCCTTTGTACACAATTTACAATTAGTTCTTGAGTGCACTGTGTAAACCCAACCCACCCCCCGGCGCTCTCTTCTCTTCTCTCTCTCCCCTCCTCCCCCTCTCCTTATTTTGAGGATCTGAGAGTTAGATTATGTATCTTGTTGTTTTGTTGTTAAGTGTTAACATATCAGCAGATTCCTGATGGAGAATTTGTACGTGTGCTATGTTGGTTGTAAGGTCTCCAATCCTTTCATGATTGCTTTCTGCTTTGATGGAAAGGAAACTGAAGTTGCTACTTACAAGTGTAACTTCTGAGATTTTTTTTGTTCTATTGTATGATCATACTATTGCATTCACAACAGTAGGATTGAATATAGTGCATACCTGATTGTAGTGTGCATGTAAATCAAACATCAAATGTGCATGGTTGGAGAATTTGTACATGTCCTAGTTGGTTGTAATGTCCCCTTCCATGATTGATTTCTGCTTTGATGGAAGGGAAACTCTAGTTGCTACTTGTAACCATAATTTCTGAGTTTCAGTTTGTTCTATTGTATGATCGTACTATTGCATTTACGAGAGTAGGATTGTATATAGTGCATATCTGCGCTAGTTGGGACCAATTTTCCCCATCTAAACCTTCTGTTTTAATGACACTGACATTATTGTTTTTTACTGACAGAAAGGAGGAAGGGTTTTAGGTCCAATATCTCGACTTAAAGATGTAATAGTTGGTGGCCAGCGACGTGGATCCTTTATTGGAGGCAGCGCCTCAAGTGAACTTTAAGATGATGACGAAAAATTCCAGACAGAAAGATGGTCGGCGGCCAGTGGCGTGGATCCAGAGGTACTGCCTCAAGTGAGTTTTCAAGATGATGGCAAAAATACTGCACAGATGATCTCTTAGTTTGTTTCCGGCTATGGTTCAGATATATAATTCTTATGGAAAGCTACTTGTTACATGCTAAAGTTTGATATTGCAGTCGTTGCTTATTGCCTTGTACAGAATTCAGGGATGTGGCATTAACTCGCGGCTCTTTTAATCTTCTTATTACTTGTTAGTTATGTTTGTTTTTGGTTAAAAGTTGTGTTTGATGATTGCTATTAGTTTTTGATTAAATTCGAATACAGTACCAAATATTGTGGAACTTCCGAAATTTGTAAATGGGGCATTAAGATTACAAATCATGTAAAGTTTTTTTTGCAGTATGCTATCACATCTTTCTGTCAAAACTTTTGTGCTGTGCATAAAACTGGTTTACGTAGAAAGTTGACTACTTGAATTCATAATCTAACTAAATAACTCGAGTCTCAGTCTCAGTGAACAGAGATACAGGGAGAAAGTTCAGACAGAAACTGAAAATCCCTGCAGAAGTTACTTTTATCAAGTTCTTGGTTCGAGTTTACAGATCGCCCACAAAACTTCCTCGTCTTGTTGCAAGTGGAAAAGCTTCCTAGAAGACGCTCTCTAATGGAATGCAAGTCTGATGTAGTTCAGGTCATCACCGATAACCCATCCGGTCTTTTGTGTCTCAGCAGAGCACACTGCCGATTTCGATGTCATACCCAAGAACTCCACTTTAGTATAGACGGTGCCTCCTGTTAACAAAATCATGCAGTTGAACTGATAAAATTGACGACAGCTCCAACTTCTGGTTTCTATAGGTGTACTTTTTTCGTTATTTTTGTTACATTAGAGGCTGGAGGCCTCAAACACACAGCTACACACTGAATACAAGATGTAGAACTAACAAGAAGACTTCAGAGGTAGCGTACGACAATTAAAAGAGATCAAAATCACTAACAAGCACACAACATTACATAAAAAGCCTCCACAAATCACTAACAATTTGATAGATTCTAGCCAAGAAGACTGTCCCGAATGCAGTGCAATTCAGATGCAACATCACTCATGTCCTTTTGGTTTGCTGGGGATTCAGCCGAACAAGCGATGCCAATTCCAAATATCAAAGTCAAGCACTCTTCTTTGTGTGCTCTCACGCCAGATTGATTGGGAGCTTCATCGACAATGTTGATGATGCCTTCTTGAAGAAGTAGTGAATCTGTAAAGTTGACATTGAATATCGAGTCGGTGGGTCTCTTCTCAATAAAACATTTCTAACAGGAGAATGCCAAATCTGTAGACATCCACATGTGAGGCACTTCCTATACAGTGGCCATACCATACTTTGCCAATCAAACAATATCAAAGGTATTAGTCACTCGACTGAACATAAAGTAAAATAAAAGAGAGAATTGTGAAGCATTTTCCTGTTTTTACCTGGACAGCAATGTAACCAACCGATCCTCTGATTCCAAGGGTGTTGGATTGATTTTCAGAAACATTTAAGAGAAACCTTTCCGGCGCAAAGTCAGAAACATGTCCAGTGAACTCATTGTCCAAAAGAATGTTATTTGGCTTGAGATCACAATGGACTATTGGTGTTTCACGACGACTGTGAAGATTTTTTTTATCGAAATTACATGGAATCCTTAAAAACTTCCTAAGCTTAGAGATTAATCCGTGCGCGAAGGCAGAAGCAATATCAATGACAATTTCGAGCTTCTGAACAACACCCAAAATCTTGGGTGCATTTATTACCTCTTCAAGTCAAGTGGATGGATGCAACCACTCCTCTAAGCTCCCATTTGTTCAATGATATATACAGATTTTCTTCTAGAATTGTATTTTCTAATTTGCATCTCAGTAATTACTAGACGAGACACAGTTCATAATCTAATATTTATTCCAAACATCTCATACCACATTAACATGGTGTGTTTTAATTTCCACGAAATTAAAATATGACAAGCAAATCAATTTGATGTCTTTTAATACATCCTATTTTAGCTGATTTTGATATATTTGATCAATTAATCTTAATCGCATGATTAATTCTATAAGCGAGACAGTTTTGAAGGAAGATGCTTGAAATTGTTCGACAAAAAGTTGTCCGGATCAGTAGACTGATTTCAGAGTTTTTTTTTTCTTTCGATGACACTGATTTCAGAGTCATGCATGGCGGTTTTATAAAACAGAGACGGGAGGAAATATGAACTCTATGTCCCATTAAAAAGTCAACAACCCAAACACGCAGTCAAACTGCTTTATTATGCTGCAAGTTGTTAAACTGATCAAGCTGACAGCTTTAACTTAATTCCCCTCTTCATTGATCGTAATGGGATATCATGTCTAAATTTAGGATAAGAGATTTATACTTTTAAGTCACGCTCTGTCATGTCTAAAGGGATCAAAATACAAGAAGGGCAAGAATTTCAAAGAATCAAAAGGGAACACAATATAGTAATAATCATATTCATTGCATTAGACTAATAACACTGTTCGTTTTTAATTATTTCCTCAGCAACAGTAGCAGAAACACTAAAATCGCACACAGCTCAATATCAATTTCATGCTCACTTGGTAAAATACAAAATCACAACACCACCCAATGAACGTCAGGTTGATGCATTACAACTGATCAAGCTGATGACAGCTCTAACTTGATTCATTGATTCAATTTAGGATTATTAAATCCAGAGACAATTCAAAAACAAAACAGATTATAGCACAAGAACCTTACAACAATTTATTAAAGCCATCATAAAACATTAATAATTTGAAAGTTCTAGCCGAGAAGATTGCGCCTAATGGATTGCAATTCAGATGCAACATCACCTATATTCTTTCTGTTTGTGGGGGATTCAACAGAACATGCAATTCCTATACCAAGTATCAAAGTCAAGCACTCTTCAATTTTTCGTGCTCTCACACTGAATTGGTTGTGCATGTTAGCTTCAGCGACACTGGTGGTGCCTTCTTGAAGAACTAGTGATTCTAAAATATCATAAACAAGTTCAGGGAGAGCTGTCTTCACATAATTATGAAGATTCAAGTTGTCACTGAACATCTGATCAGTAGATCTCTTCCCTGTAAACATTTCTAACAAGAGAATGCCAAAGCTGTAGACATCACCGTATGTGGACACCTCACTTCCCATACCATACTCTACAGTTAAACAATCACATATATTTGTCACTACATCTGTGCATAAGGCAAATAGCTCTGATGATTTTTGAAATATTTTATAGCAAAACAGGGTAAGAGAAAAATTACCTGGTGCAGCATAACCAACCGATCCTCTAAGTCCGATGGAGCTTGATTGATTTCCAGAAACACTCCTGGTTGGTTCTGAGAGAAACCTCGATAGCCCAAAATCGGAAACATGTCCAGTCAGGTCACTATCCAAAAGAATATTACTTGGCTTGAGATCACAATGAACGATTGGTGTTTCACAATGGTTATGAAGATAATCCAATGCACTAGCAACATCTATGGCAATGTCAAGCCTCTGAATAAGACTTAAAATCTTGGGAGCTTCTATTACCTCTCTAGTTCCAGTGGATGGATGCAACCACTCCTCCAAGCTCCCGTTGTCCATGAACTCGCAAACAAGAGCCTTGAAATCATTGCCGCCAAAATCAATACTTGAACATGCAGTTAAGATCTTGACCAAATTTCGAAGTCTAATATTTCGCAGTACCTCACATTCGGCCATGAAACTCTTAGATGCACCCCGATGTAACATGTTAAGCACCTTCACAGCGACAACAACTCTATCATCAGTAAGGATTCCTTTGTACACAGACCCAAAAGCACCCACACCGATCAAATTAGCTGAAGAAAAACCATCAGTAGCTCTGAGGAGTGTAGCATATGAAACTTGCAAAATAGAGTTCCCCAAAGTGCTTAAATTAGTTTCTTTCCTTTTCGTACCAAGAAGAAAAAGAGACAGCATAACAACCAGTCCCAAAAGACTGAACCCGGAGACTAAAGAGATCATTAGTTTCATTCTACGAGACAACCCTTCTCCTTTGGACTTATTAGGCTTACACAGAGGAAGTCGAAGACTAGTCATACCTCCGCAGAGTCTAGCATTTCCAGCGACTGAAGTCGCACTTGCATTCTTAAAGACACCGCCAGTTGGTACTACTCCCCAAAACTGGTTGAAGGAGAGGTTCAGGTACTCCAATTTCAGATTCTCAAGAAATTGTGGAATATCTCCTGAAAAATTGTTGCGTGAAAGGTCCAAATCGCGAATCCCTCTCAATTCCTTCATAGAGGAAGGAATAGGTCCCAAGAAGAAGTTGCCTTGCAAGAGCAAGACTTCTAAGCTTTGGCAACTACCGAGGCTACTAGGAAGTTCTCCTGATAACAAGTTGTTAGAGACGTCCAATCCACCTAAATTCGTCAATTTTCCAATCTCCATAGGAAGGGAACCAGTGAATTGGTTTCTACCCAAGTTCAAAACTGTTGATAAAGATGAGAGGCCAAAGACTTGAGGAGGTATTGTGCCATTTAGATTGTTTCCAGAAAGACCCAATTCTAGTAACCAATTGTATTTCCCTAGGCTGGAAGGGATGCTACCCTCTAGATTATTTTCTTGCAATTGGAGTAGTACTAACCATGTTAAATTTCCGAGAGAAGACGGAATGCTCTCTGATAATTCGTTGTTGTTAAGAAACAACTTTACAAGCCTCGAAAGCTTCCCAATGTCAGTGGGGATGCTACCTGTGAAGGAGTTTCCTCCCATAAAGAGTACTTGCAAGTTGATAAGATTCCCTAATCCAGCTGGGATGCTTCCATGTATTTGGTTTCTTCCAATTGCAAGAATTTGGAGATTGGTTGAGAGATTGGATATTGATGTGGGCAACGTCCCTCCAAAATTGTTAGTGTCGAACTGCAAATGTCTTAACTCTGTAGCATTGATCAGTTCTGAAACAAAACTTAAGTCACCATGTTTACCACTTCCAAGATAATTATCAGCTAAATGGAGTGTCACAAGGTTATGAAGATTTCGTAAATTTGGCACATGTCCAGTGAGTTTGTTTGATGGACATTGAAACAGCACAAGATTTGTTGCATTGGATATTGACCAAGGGATGGCCCCGGTAAATTGATTTATGAAAACGGAAAAGAATTGAAGGTTGGGAAAAGCACTAATGCCCAAGTTTAAGGGAAGACTTCCTTGAATTTGGTTCGCTGATAGCTCGAAGACAACTATATTAGAGAGGTTATAAATGCAAGGAGGGATGATACCCGATAACCTATTTGTGGTTAAAGAGAAAACTGTTATTTTTTTCAACTGGCATAGAGAATTAGGGATGCTTCCTTCTAAGTTATTATCACCTATAGAAAAGAACTCAAGAGACGATAAGTTCCCCAAAGAAAGAGGGATTTCTCTTGTTAAATTGTTAAATTTTAATTCAAGCTTTGACAAGGAACCGAGTTGTGGAGGAATTTGCCCCACTAGATTGTTTCTACCAAGGTTGAGAGTGATGAGTTTCAAGCAATTGGATATGTTGGGAGGAATGGTGCCAATAAATGAGTTATTGTTTAGAAGCAATACCTGCAATCTATGCAAATGTCCAATTTGAGGAGGGATTTGATGAGTGAAGCTATTGTTTTCGAGAACTAGCTCTCTTAAGAAGCTTAGATTTCCCATGTGTGGAGATATGGATCCCCCCAAAGCTAGAGACCTCAGCTGCAGCTTTGCCACCCTTTGGAGATGTCGTCGACTGCAGGTGACGCCGTGCCAGAGGCAAAAATGAAGGGATTCATTCCATGAGCTTGTGACCCGGTTGGGATCGTGTTGTATTTGAGCTTTAATTGCTAGCAGTGCCTGCCTATCGCTTTCATTTCCTTTCAACCCAGTGATTAAGGGTCGGCTCAAATCTTGCATGGAGAAGGAAATAATGAACTCGGCATTAGAAAGGGAGCATAGCACTAAGATCAATTTCATAACCAAAACCCCCATTTTGTGTAACAAAGAGCTAGGATGGGCATTTGTTTATTTTTAAGGATCATATAGGGGATCATATAGAGGAGCACACATGGTGACTTATTTTTCCAAAGACAGACTGACTTGGCTTATTACTAATTAATTAAGAATCGCCAAGACTAAGTTCATAAATTCATAATACATGTTGATAACATATATTAACTATGGTGTTTCTTTAATTCTTAGTTTTTTTTCTTTTTTTTGAAAAAACTTTGCTGTTTCTTAGTTTCTTGGAAGAGGGAAAACAGAATGACTCTGAAACTCGCCATTTCCTTCTTTTTTGATGAAAAAAAAATTGAAGACTTTCGAACGACCAAGATGTCAGTGCTAATTAGTTGATTTTATATTCAATGTTTTAAAAATTACTAGACAGTAGGCGGGTGGTTGGGAGGGACCTAGGCACCTAACCCTAGGTGAATGCTTATTTTATTTTAATTTATTATATAACATATAACTAAGTGCAATTAAAATTAGGGCTGCATACGGATTGGGTTAGATTATCAGTTTTGACTCTAAACCATCTCTATACTAAAGTGAGCGGTTTAAGCATTTTGGACGACCAGTTATTAAAAAGGGTTATTATCACAAATGGTACCTGAACTATACATCAATCTTATCGATGGTACCTAAACTTCAATTTTGATCACAACCAATACCCGAACTTTTCGATTTCATTTTAAATGGTACCTAGAGCCACCTCCGATCACTATTCCTTCTAAAAACTGCATGGGAGGCAATCATAGTGATGATTTCAAGGGTTACAATCATATACATGGATGATTTTTTGGTAATAGACTTACTTTGAACTTGTTTTTTTTTTTTTTTAGATTTGGCTTTTTTAGCCGGAATAGTGACCGAAGGTGGCCTTAGGTACCATTTAAAATGAAATCGAAAAGTTCGGGTACTGGTTGTGATCAAAATTGAAGTTTAGGTACCATCGATAAAATAGAAGATAAGTTCAGGTACCATTTATAATAATAACCCTATTGAAAAAAAAAAAAACTTAACCAGATCCAATCCAATCTAATTCAATCTAAATAATAAAAATTATATTAACTAAGCATAATCTAAATTTAAAATACAGTAATCAAATCCAAAACCAATATTCAAAAACCAAAATTAGAATAGATTCAAAGTGATTGACTTTTTTGATGGCTTAGCTATAAATACTAGCTTAATATGGTAGTATTAAAGGTTAGAGAATGAAAGATTGAGATATGTGATATGAGAGGATCAAATTAATCGTAGCGATTACATATTAGACTTTTAGGCCTTTGGGCATTAGATTCGATATGGTAGTATATTATTTGAGAATAAAGTTATAATTGGATATTCAGAACTTACTTATAATAATTGGACAAATGAATATATTTATATATATATATATATTTAAAACTTTTTCTAATTATATTTCAAACATATCGGTTGGTTTGGGTTCCGCGGTTTAAGCAAAAGAGAAACCAAAGCAACTCAACTCATAAATGGTTTGGTTCGGTATTGAACCAGTTTTCAATTTTTAAAGTTAAAAAATTTTAACCAAATCATATTTACCAGTCGGTTTTGACCGGTTTGTACCGTGTTTTGCACATTCCTAGTTAAAATTATATTTAGTAGTATAATTGATCAAAAATAGGGAGAATTCCACAAATAATCACTCAACTATGACTCATTCGACACTTTAGTCACTCAAGTTTCAAATATATCACTTTGGTCACTGAACTATTACACTGTCAATCACTTTAGTCACTCAAGGAGTATTTTTTCTCACTTTAATCACTTCTCCCAATCATTTTAATATATATTTCTCAATTTTTTACAATTAGTTGGATGAAAATATCATTAATATTGTGGCAAATAATTTTTTTTTAATGAAAAAAATTAACAAAATGACTAAAGTGATTGACAATGTAATAGTTGAGTAACCAAAGTGATATATTTGAAACTTCAGTTACCAAAGTGTCGAATAAGTTATAGTTGAGTGACTATTTGTGAAAATTTCTCTTAAAAATATAGAAAAAGATTAAACATGTAGTGAGATTTTCAAATATTTGACAAAAATAATATATATTTCTAACCCAACCCACTGAGGCGCTGTTTTATTTTTAACTAATCCAGCTGACTTGCCATTGCCAAACGTTTAGGGGCCGGCAAGTGGATTTTTAGAACACGATTTATACTTTAATCTCTATTGTCTTCCACTAATGTTGCTTTTTAATTATACTGGAAAGACTGAATGGAAGTCAATTAAGGTGAAGGTGAAATGTGAAGGACGTGTTTGATTTCTCAACTGCACTTTCTGCATTTATTGACCACGAATCAAAATGTTGCCAAATTTATTATTGGAAAATAATAAAAACACGAGGGAGAAGAGTCGTGGCTAGCTTTTTAAAAGACGACTATTAACTTGGCTAATATATATATATATATATATATATATATATATATATATTTTGGAAATGGAGCTAGTGTGGCTGCTCTGAACGGCTATATTATTATTAATAGAAGAGGTGTTGTTAGCCAAATGTAGATTTTCTTAAAGAGAAATAAATTTTAAAAAATCTCATAACTGTTAAAGTAAAATGACAATTGAAATTGGTCTACTCATTTCATTTCATAGTCCCTTTATATAGGGAGAGAATCACAACGGAAATATCAATTACAATGATGACATTAACTACTGATTGGTCCTTGATCCATGCTGATTGATGATGATTGCTAATTACTTGATTCCCTCTCCGTCAATCACTTTGACGAGGGCACATAATGTGTTTTTCCTTTAACACTCCCCCTTGTGCCAAGTCAAAGATGAAATGGTGCATGAGTTGTTGCCTCATTAAAAACCTTGCCAAGTAACAATAAAAACTCTGTGGGACAAAAATACACCTTGGTCGAAGGAAAAGAGCACAACGCACCTTTTACATTTGAGGATGACATGTGTTTGTTAGACTCCCCCTAACGTCTACACCTCTCCCTGATCCTTACATTAATCAAGGGAGCTTGGAAAGTCTTCACATTCCTATGCTTTTCACATGTTTCTCAAATATGGCCTTAGGCAATGATTTGGTGAACAAATCGGCCATATTCTCCTCAGACCTTACTTGATTCACTTGAATCTTGAAGAGGGCATGTTGTTGCTGATTGTAGAAAACTTTAGTGATATGTGTTTTATATTATCGCCCTTGATATGCCCTAGCTTCATCTGTTCGATGCAAGCTGCATTATCTTTATTAATGCAAGTAGGCTCTTCAGTGGTAGAACTCAAACCACTAGTCCCTCGAATATGTGTGATGATAGCTCTTAACCGTACACACTCACGAAACGCCTCATGTAGAGTAATGATCTCTGAGTGGTTCAAGGAGGTAGCCACATGGGTTTGCTTGGTTGATCTCCAAGATATCGTCGTGTTCCCACTGGTAAATACATAACCAGTTTGGGAACGTTTGGGAACGACCTTTATGTGGGTCAGAGAGATACCCAGTATCAGCAAAACCAAACAAAACGTCATTTATCGTTTCGGTGTAGGGAGTGGCGCTTTCGCCATCAACATTTCCTTTAGGGATTGCAGTTCCATCTGCGGTCCCTCTTGTCTCTCTGTAGGGAAAGAACAGTCCCAAGTCAATGGTTCCTTTTAGGTATCGGAAAATGTTCTTCATACCATTCCAATGACGCTGCGTTGGCGCTGAGCTAAATCTAGCTAACAAGTTCACTGAGAATGCAATGTCTGGTACAATAATGCGCCTATTGAACTTAGATAGGGAATTTCAGCTCCTAGCACCTCTTCGTCATCTTCCTTTGGAAGAAATGGATCTTTCCTTGTATCCAAACTTTGACCAATCATGAGAGTGCTAGCAGGATGCGCTTTGTCTATGTTAAATCACCTGACTTTTGGACATACGCAGACTGGTGGATTAGTATTCCACAAACTCGGTGTTCTAGTTCAAGGCCTAAACAGAATCGAGTTTTCCCAAGATCCATCATCTCAAATTCGGATTTCAAGTAGCTCGCGGTTTCTCTTATTTCATCAAGAGTACCTATTATGTTCATATCATCGACATATATAGCTACAGTTGCAAATTTGGAACTTGTTTTCTTTATGAATACGCAGGGGCATAATTCATCGTTCTTATATCTCTTCCCAATCAAATAGTCACTTAGACGGGTATACCACATCCACCCGGATTGTTTCAATCCGTAAAGTGAGCGTTTCAACTTAATTGCAAACGCAGTTTAGAGTCACTTGACTTAGGTAATGTAAGGCCATCAGGCACTTTCATATATATATATATATATATATATATATATATATATATATATATCTCTAAATCTAGATCCCCATAGTGAGATGTAGTAACCACATCCATGAGCTGCATTTCCAGTCCTTTGGAAATTACTAAGCTAACTAAGTAGCGGAATGTTATAACGTCCATTACTGGAGAGTATGTCACCTCGTAGTCAATTCCAGGGCGTTCTGAGAAACCTTGCGCCGCAAGGCGAGCCTTGTACCTCAGGACTTCATTCTTCTCATTACGCTTTCTGACAAAGATCCATTTATGTCCTATAGGCTTTACACTTGGTGTGGTTAGCACTACCGGACCAAATACCTGTCTCTTTGTCAGAGAATCTAATTCTGCCTGGATTGTTTCTTTCCATTTAGGCCAATCTGCTATTTATTGACATTTTGCAACAGAGCGTGGTTCGATATCGTCGTGCTCTATGATTCATTGAGCAACAGTATATATCATCAATGTGTATGGAAGATCTTTCTATCAACTCATACGCACTCTCATAATCCTCTGAGATTTCTTTATTCTCTGTAATCATTTTTAACATCGGAGCGTCCTACAGTGTTAATTCATGGACATAACTATAATCAGAGACAATCTCATGAGAGGGATTCTATACATTGATGATTGGTTTGTGCCTTACTCACGCTCTTCTTCCTTGGGTGAGTGTCCATCGAACCAAGTGGTCTCCCCCTCTTCCTTGGGGAGCCACGGCCTCAACCACACCTCCACTAAGTGCGGTTGCAGTGCCTCTACTGCGGCACCGTGTCCCTTGTTAGGGACTTCTAACCTTGCAAGCACATTTGTAGCTGGTATATGTGATCTCGTCACTTTTGCGATATCAGTAAACGCATCAGGCATCGAATCTGCTACGTTCTGAAGATCGATTATTCTTTTCACTTCACTTTCACTTTGTGAAATGTGGGGATCAAAATGAGACAGAGTGGGGACAAACCATGACAATTCCTGTCGTTCCCTTGGAAAATCCTTTTTCCTATCTTCCCCTAATGACGGGAAGACTGTCTCATCAAAGTGACAGTCCTCAAATTTAGCGGTAAAGAGATCGCCTGTCAAGGGTTCCAAATAGCGGATAATAGCAATAATATAAAGGCATGCTTAGGAATAACTATATAAAGCGTAAATAAAATTCACAAAACATGCTCAGAATTGCATAAATAATATATAACAAAATATATATGGCATGTTCAAAATAAAGTATAAACTACAGCATAATTAAAACATGCTTAAACATAATTATTTAAAACATAAATAACAAGACATGCTGTAAGAGGATCAATATTATTTAACGAAACATGCTCAATAACAAAATATAATAAAAGCATAAACAATAAAGTATAAAGCATGCTTAAAAATAGAAAAGATAAATAAAATTCACATGCTTAATTAAAATCATAAAAACAAAATAAAGAAAACATACTTGATGTCTAGAAAATAAAACGATCCTAGCGCACGCGCGTGTTGATGTTGGCGTACGTAGCGATGTTTGGACTTGAGAAAACTGGGCCACTTCCTCTTTTTCCAGCAGCGGGCCTTGGTTTTCTTTTTCGTTTCTTTGTTTTATTTATTTTTTGTTGTTTACTGGGCCGGGTCTTTTCTTTGGGCCTTATATTATTATTTTTTTTTCTTTTTTTTTTCTGGGCCGCAGGGCCTTTTTATTCTTTGGGCCGGGTCACCCTTTTTTTTTTTTTTTCTTTCTCTCTTCTTCGCGTCTACTTCTGGTTTGCAGATGGGTCGAGTTGTGCGCAGATTGGCTGGCAGCGTGCTGGGCATGCGCAAGCGGGGTGGCCAGTTTGGATCGGTGCTACAGGTGAGGCCGGTTTGGATCGGTGCAGCGATAGAATTTGGTGCAGGTGCGGGGGCCAGGGAGTAGCACCGGTGGGACTGGTGGCCGAGCTGAGTGAGGAGCGGAGTTGGAGGCCCGTGGATGGGGAAGAAGAAATCGTTTTTTTTTTTTTTTTTTTGAGTGGCGGCAGAAAAGAAGAAACAATTCTTTTTCGTCTAGGGTTTTTTTTTTTGGCTATTGGCTCTGAGCGTGCTGATAACGTGTTAAAGTAAAATGACAATTGGAATTGGTCTACTCATTTCATTTCATAGTCCCTTTATATAGGGAGAGAATTACAACGGAAATATCAATTACAATGATGATATTAACTACTGATTGGTCCTTGATCCATGCTGATTGATGGTGATTGCTAATTACTTGATTCCATCTCCGTCAATCACTTTGACGAAGGCACATAATGTGTTTTTCCTTTAACAATAACCTAATTTTCTCTATTTATTATATTTTCTCTACAATAATTCATCTCTTCCACTATCTTCTCTCCAATAACTGTGTTCTCCTACTATCTTCTCTGCAATAACTATTTTCTTCTATTATATATTCTTTTTTATTATTTCAAAAACAAAAATTTATCTTAACACGTACAAAGTATGTATAGAAAAATACTAGCTATTAATTAAGACTTGCAAATACTAAATCTCCTTCCCTGTTCTCCTATAGAAAAGTTGATTGCGTGCATTAGCTTTGGTGTTGCTTAATTTCTGGAAATTAAGATGGAAAACAAAACTAAATTTGAAGTCACCATTGTCTTCTTTTGCATGTGATGAAAAGAAAATAACCTTTGAAGGTTTTCGACTTTTACGACCAAGTTGTTAGTACTAATTGCCTAATTGGTTACGTTTATTCTTTGTGGTTTGTATTCCACTAATATTGCTTTTTCATATATACTTTACTAGTTCACTTAAGCCTTGTTTTCACTAATAATGTCGCTTTTTACTTGAAGTATACTTGTGAAGTACGTGTACGTGTACGTGTACGTGTGATAAAAATTAGTAGGTGCTTCTTTTTCTCACTGTGACCCATCATAAATCAGAACGCTGCCTTTCATATCCTGTACTTCTGTAGGCTGTAGCTGTAAGAATCGTTGACTGACTTCAGTGGATACCAAACTACGAACCACTTTAGTGATTTTTTTAATTTTTTTTATTAGGAAATGAATGGAATGACTTGTATACATATGAAAATTAACCGAAAGGTTTAAATGTTTAATTAAATAATCTTTTTTATTATTATTATTTTTTTTTTGGCAGAATTTGCTCTATCTTTTGATACATCTCTGTTAATGGCGAAATTGATCAATTACTCTTCATCGTTGAGATTTATTTAACTACTAAAAATAGTTTTGAAAGAAGAAGCTTGAAATTGTTTGAGGTATAAATTGTCTATAGGTTATTAAAGACGTTATTTCAGAGTAGAGGCTTAGATGCTGAAATAGTTTAGGGCAGTGCCTCAAGTGACCCTTCAAGATGATGGTGATACATACGCACATTGATATACTGACATAGGGTCGCTTATGGTTCAGTTGTTATTATTGTTTGATTTTTTTTTTTAACTCACAAAAACAAGTTATTAAGTAAAAAAGAGAAGAACAAAATGAGAATAGGTGGTTCTAGTTGGACATTCAACCTTACTATTTGGACCTCTTATACTTAGTACACATTTAACTTGATAACAACTTAACCACTCAGTGAGAATATAAAGCCAAAACTCATTTGAGATAGAAAAAAAAACAAAAATTTACAAAAGGCAATACCAAAACGCCTCCCTGGTACTAATATTTCCTTACCTATGGTACTAAGAACATCTTTAACAAACTCTATTTTTGCTCCTTAGCTATCTGAGAGAGTATGTTTAACTTTTTATATATTTTAGCTGCTGTCCATTATAATTTTTAGCTATCTTGCTCCTAAATATAGAGAGCGAGATGAGGCTCTCTATAATTTAAAACATTCTTTTTGAGTTATTTTAAGTAATTTATAAATATATTTAAACTATTTAATCTTCATATAAAAACTAATATAAATTCGAAACTAGATTAAATAGAGAACACTAATGCATGAAGGAGTTCTATGAAAAATGAAGAAAAGCAGAAGAATAGAGACGAAGCTGGAAAACGAAAAGGAATACAGAGGCTTCAATTGTATTGATGGATTGTCATGCAAGTATAGGTATTTATACTCAAACACACACACACACACACATATATATACAGGCCTTCTCCACTGCGGACGTCCGTAGTTTTTCATTGGTGCGGATTTCCAGTTTTGACCCACTTTCCGATCATATTTTCACATCTTAACCATTCAGTTTTTAGGTCCTAATGTATAGATCACCTCTGCAAAATTTCAGCCAAATTAGTGATCGTTAAGGCATCCAAAACTGCAATTTACAACAATGTACACGAACGGTTCCGGTTCGGCAGATTCGGTCCGTTCATGTAAATTGCAGTTTTGGATGCCTTAACGATCACCAATTTGGCTGAAATTTTGTAGAGATGATCTATACATTAGGACCTAAAAACTGAACGGCTAAAATGTGAAAATGTGATCGGAAAGTGGGGAAAAAATGGAAATCCGCACCTGAGAATGATTATATATATATATATATATATATATATATATATATATCTAACTTGAATTGGAAAATTACAGTTTTACCTTTAACACCCTCCCTCAAGCTGATGGCAGAGAAGCTACCATCATATTGTATTAGAAAAAGGCTAAAGACTTAAGCAGTACAGGAACTTGTAATATTGGTTTCAACCAGGATCAATGAGCGGCAGTGATTGACATAGCTTCAGAGGATAAGAGGCCTGCCTACAGTGTAGTTTAGTTTTATATAAAGGAGTAGATAAGAGCTGCCAAGTGCCTTTGAACAAGACTTAATATTTTTGGAGCTTCCAACACTACTTCATTCCCAATGGATGGATGCAACCACTCCTCTAAGCTTCCATTTTCCATGAGCTCATAAACAAGTGCCTTGAAATCATTTCCATGAAAATCAATACTAGAACATGCAGTTAGGACTTTAATCAGATTTCGATGCCTGATGTTTCTCAATGCCTCACATTTGGCGATGAAGCTCTTTGAAGATCCCTTGTGTAACATGTTAAATATCTTCACAGCAACAACTCTATCATCATCAAGACTTCCTTTGTACACAGACCCAAAAGCACCTAAACCAATCAAATTAATTGTAGAGAACCCATTAGTAGCTTCCAGAAGTGTAGCATATGAAACTTGCAAAAGAGAGTTGCCTCATGAAGTGCTGAATTCAGTTGCTTTCCTTTTCTTATGAAGAAGCACAATAGTCAGCACCATAGAAATTCCCAAAACAGTATACCCAGATAGTAAAGAGATCATTATTTTCATTGTACAAGACAATCCACCATTAGAGCACACTGGAAGTTGAAAATTAGCAATACCGCTGCAGAGCCTAGTGTTTCCAACAATTGAAGTCATACTTGCATTCCTAAAAATACCTTCAACTGATACTTCTCCCCAAAACTCATTGAAAGAATGGTTCAGATTCTCCAAGTTTTTAAAGCCTTTGAAAAACTGGGAAATATCTCTTGACAAGTTGTTTCGAGAAAGGTCTAAATCTCGAAGGCCTCGTAAGCGCTTCATTGATGAGGGAATGAGCCCCTCGAAAAAGTTGCCTTGCAAATGTAGGACTTCTAAACTCTCACAACCACCGAGGCTACTTGGAAGATTTACCGATAGCATGTTATCATAAATGTCAAGTACACGTAGAGTCCTCAACTTTCCTATCTCCACAGGAAGGAAACCAACGAAGTGGTTTTTCAATAAGTGGAGAGAAATTGACAAGGAGATGAGGCCAATAAGTAGTTGTTGAGGTATTCTACCATCTAGGGGAAATTATTAGGTGGTCCCGGATCATAGTACACATGGTGCTTGATGTTATTGGCTCATACGATTTGTGTTATGGGCTTGGCTCGGACCACCACATGGCAGTGCCATGTGTGGTATTCCAGGACCACATAATAATTCTCTATTTTGAGAAAGATCCAATCTCAACAACCTGTAGCAATTCCCTAGGCTTGAAGAAATGCTCCCATTAAGATTATTTGCTTGCAAATAAAGAATGGTTAACATTTAAATTTCCAAGAGAAGATGGAATGCTCCCTGATAATTCATTGTTTTCAAGATACAGTCCCTCCAGCCTTGAAAGCTTCCCAATGTCAGTGGGGATGGTACCTGTGAAGGAGTTATCTGAGATATTGAGTAATTGCAAGTTGACAAGATTGCCTAAACCAGATGGGATGCTTCCATGTAGTTGGTTTTTTTGAACATGAAGTTTTTCAAGATTGGTTGAGAAATTGGACGTTGATGTTGGCAATGTCCCTCCAAAATTGTTGTGAGCTAAACACAACCACCACTATGCCAATAACATCATCAGACGACAGACCATGACTGTCGTCTGATATGTAAAAAATCTATCATCTAGTAAGCTGATATCTGATTGACGTTCAGACGACAGGTAAAGTCCGACGTCAGAAATTCACTCAGACGACAGACACCTAGAAAAAATCTGTCATCTGAATGTGCTTAAATATGCACAAATTGTAAGTATATGTGGTTAGATATGAAATAGAACGACAGTCAAATGTTGTTGTTGTCAAACTCTAGCAACAGACTTTACAAAAAATCTATTGTCTGTTTTAATGTGAGACGACAATAAAATGTCGTCTGAATGTGTAGAATTTTAAAATTTCTTTGTTACATCTGTCGTGTGAAATGATTTTACACAACAATAATTTGTGGATTCTGGTTGTTTCAAACAACAAAATTTTGCTTGAATTCTGTTGTTGGATGTTCAGTTGTTTTCCTTTTTATGTTGTGTGATTTAGTTTACAATCACAGAATTTGGCTTCAATGTGCTGTTCTTTTCTTAATAAAGCAACATACATTCTAAAACCAGGAAACCACAGTAATGTAGCATACATTCATCAGAACCTGAAAATATAAACCAAAATATACCATTCATATAGAAAGTGGAAATCGCTTTGTACCATATATTCATAAAAAATCTGGAAACCACTAACAACATATCCATTGATAAACACTGCAAAAACTGTACTACCACTTCAAGCAGCCACCAAACTACATCAATTGTTTCAAATATTCAACAAAGTAAAATCGATCTAGCCTGAAGTAGCCTCTTTAACGAATCCATGAAGTGAATGGTTTCTTCATCCAGATTCACAACAGCCAACGTCCAATGACCACTGTTCACAATAGAAATAAGTCTAGCTCTCATTCAACTGGTTGACACAGAACATAATGATATGTCTTATGTCTTCTTCTCTGAACTTTATCATCAACACTCTGCCTTTTGAACACATGCAACAGTTCAATATGTTTATAGCTACTATAAGATTGTATAGCTACTATAAGATTGCAAGGTGAAGATACTAATAATTGCCTACTAATAATCATATATTCTAAACTTAAAAGTACTGTTAAAAGATAAAATGACCTTTTCACAATTCATCTTCCCTCAGTCCATATGAATGAGTAGAGGCAAGCCAGTAATAGGTAATTTATTACCTTCACTGCAAGCAAACAAGTGGAGAACCTTCACTGCAATAAGTACCATTGCATTAGGCATGCCAAGGTAATTTATATCAAGTTGTTTCCAAAATAAGTCTTCGATCCAATTCTGTATGCTGTAGACACAAAATCAATTATTAATCAACAAACAACATGGGACACCTAAAGCCTAAGAAAAAAATAATTGACCTTTCTGGAAGTATGAAAGGAGAAGGAGAGGCTCTTGCCTCAAATGGTCTTCTGTCCAAGATTTCAGAAACATGCTTTCAAAATCTTCAATAAATCCAATCTACAAAACCCACAAACACAATTGAATTGAAGAAAACATGACAAAACTAAATTGACCCATCAATGAGATGCTAGCAAAACCAATGAAAAATGGCCTTTCCTTTGCTACTCTTATCAACTGGAGCAGCAACCTTTCATTTTCCAACTCTCCTGAAAATAGTAGATCTCCAGGATCAGATTTTCTTATTCATAAGAAGCTCTTTGTTGTTTTTCATTTTCATCAGGAATGCATCCACAAAGGCACCATCATAAAAATGAGATGTGCACAAAATCCACCCAGTGAAAATCACAAGGTTTCCTTTTCTATTTGATCTCTCATAGCAAAAGTTAAGTGACAAAATACCCAAAAAAAACACACAAACCAAGGTGACAATATCTTCACAAATAGGAGAAAATAGAGAAACAGTGTAAAGAAACATACTCTTGCTTGACTTGGGTACTGTAACCTGCTGTACTCTGTCCACCCAGTCCCACAGTAACAGCCTTTCCTGAGTTCAGCTATATACCACATTGACCAACCAAGATTACACCGATACTGTTAGACCCATGAAGAATGTATCAAATACATAGACTAAATACATATGTACAAGATGATAACCTTAGTGGAGGATGTTGGGAGGAGTTTTTGAGCCCAACCACGGCTGAAGATTGAAATCAGACGCTTTGCCATGTCTTCTTCCTCTGTTTCATGACAATTAAAATAAAAAAAAATTCCACCATGAGAAATACATATATATGTTATAAGAGAAGAGGACTGGCAGGGGTATCAATTGATTTAAATCTGGTTTAGGCTAAATCAGACCAATGTATTGCTGGTCTCTAAGACTAAAATGTACAGTTTGATGAAACAATCCAAACAAACAAAAGAATGTAAACAGATCCAATGTTATTCAAGGATTGCACATTACCATAAATTGGCATATTCAATAATCAAATTGGGTTTTGTGGGATTTTAGCACTGTGTTAACGTCAAACAGGACCCAAATAAGGGGTTTTAACTGATCTTGGAACCCTTTTTTTCTGGACCCAAAATGAAAATCTAGAGTATCAATCTACTCAAGTAATATAACACTAATTTATTACTCGTAAAAACACCCGAAACACTTATAAGATGCACAGAAGTCACCCAAAGAAACTAAGAGAACTATATGCTTTAGTAGGCTTTTGACATATATAACAAGTGCTGCAGCTTGGTTTCAAAACCTAACAAAATGGTGCTACTTTATGCATCTTCCCCTCAATCAATACTTCTTTGTAATTGTTTCAAGACTCTTTAACTTTCTTAACCAAAATGAATACAAAGTCCCGAGACAGTGAGAACGATTAATTCACAAATAATGGAGATATACAACTTGGCAAAATCAAAAGCATCCAGTCAAATCTCATGAACCAGCAATTGCAACCACATTCAAAATATCAGAACAACTCAAAACTATAAAGCAATCAAAACAAAAGTTATACACATGCCTAGAGGACTAAAGCAGTCCATGGTTTGTGCTAGTATAACTGAATCAATTAAATTAGATTTGCAACAGTGAAACTTGCTTCAATCTTTTCAACTCCCAACTTTCAATCTTGAATTTCTCGGGTACCAACCAGAAAGACCCAGAGAAACTCCATCAACGACTAAATCACGAAGTGGGATGTAATGGGTAGTATAAAAGAGGAGTCTTTAATGCTTTTAAGTTCATGGGTTCAGCCAAAAATTCCATCTTCCACCGCACCCAAACAGAAACAAGAGCCGAAGATCAAGAAAACGTAAGCGAGAGAATTAAAAAGCTCAAACCTTGAGGTGTGCTTCTGAAAGGTGAGACTTCCCGAAATGACTGCAACTCTGAAATGGGATTTTGGTATTTAAAGTATAGATTTTCTGGCGGGTTTCTCAGCAACAACGCTTGAAACCCAGCAAAGAGGTGAGTGAAACACCAAATTGAGTGAAACCCAGCAAATGTGCACCACAAAGTTTAGATAGGTTATGACCCGAAAAGTGCAAATGCAAATGGAAATAAAATGCTAACTAACCTATCATCTCCTTCTCCGATTCACGAACACCCCCCAATTCGAATCCAGGAGGTTGGTTAAGCTCCTTCACCGATTTCAGAGACAAATCGCACCTTCGAAAAGGAAATTTGAACATAACCCAGACAAAAGATAACCTTGTATCCCCAATTCGAATATAACCGAGCAAACACAAATCAAATTTGAATAGAAATTTTCAATTAAAACCCTAAAACCCAATCCAAAAGAAACTCTAAATAAATTGATTAACAGTGAATCGAAGGGCTTACCCAACAATAGTGAAACAATAAGGATTGAAAGTGTTGAAATCTTCTTAACACCAACAAGAACTCGTGAGAGGGATTGAGATGGTTTGGCTGTATGGTTTGAAAAAGTGATTGAGATGGCCGGGTTCTGTGTTTGTTGAAGAGAGATGGGGGAGATTGAGTTTTCAGTTTTGATTAGAGGAGAGTTTAATGGGGGAGATCTGCCAAGAAATTTGTGTTGAGTTGGGGCTGCTGGGTTCTTCTGTGCCTAAGGGAGAGCGACATAGATAGGGTTTCTCAGATGTGGAATAGAAAATTTTTCAAAGGGTTAAATTTGTCGGGGAGAGAGAAATAGCTTTAAAATTTGGCATATATCCCTTCATGCTGTGCCAAAAAAACAAACAGCTATGAAAAAAAAATTATCTCCTTTTACGAGACAACAGTTATCTGTTGTCTGAACAGAACAAAAAAAAACCGGTACAACACGAACCGAAATCAAATTTATCTCCTTTGATTAGACGACAGATAAATGTTGTGTGAAGACAAACCTAATTCTCAAAGCTAACTTACCATGGTATGTTGCTATATTCAGACGACAGTTTTTACACTGTCTGTCGTTAAAATATATCAGACTACAGAAACCAACATGTCTGTCGTCTGATGAGGTTATTGGCATAGTGCACGTTAATCGTGTGGCGTTGATCAATTCTGAGACAAAACTTAAGTCACCCTGCTTACCGCTTCCGAGATTATTAGATCCCACGGAGAAATGCATGAGGTTATGAATCTTTTGCAAATTAGGCACTTGTCCTGTTAGACTGTTCTCTGCAACATAAAATGTCTCAAGGCTTGTTGCATTAGATATTGACAAAGGAATGCCCCCAGTAATTGCATTCCCATCAAGGTAAAATATCTTGATGTGAGGAAAAGCATTGTTGAAGTCTAAGGGAATACTCCCTTGGAATCTGTTCATTCCTAGATCAAAAGTAACCATAGCAGATAGGTTATAAATGGAGAGGGGTATGGTACCAGACAACATGTTTAAACCCAATGTAAAATACTTTATTCTTTTCAATTGGCCTAGAGAAGAAGGAACGCTTCCTACCAAGTTGTTACACAATGCACCTTTGGGGGGATTTGGCCCTAAACCCTAAGAGACGAGAGGTTCCCAAAGGAAGGGGGGATTTGGCCCGTCAGATTTTTACCTTGAAATTCAATTTCTTGAAGCTTAGACAAGAAACCGAGTTCGGAAGGAATATCACCGACTAGCTTGTTCTTTTCTAATGAGAGAATGGTGAGATTGAAGCAATGGAATATGTTGGTAGGAATAGGGCCTGTAAATGAGTTGTAGTCTCGATATAATACCTGCAACCTACTAAAATGCCCAATTTCTAAAGGAATTTCATGAGTGAAGCTATTGCTGAAGAGGTCTATTTCCCTTAGGAAGCTCAAATTTCCTATGTGTGGGGATATGGAGCTAGCCAAGCGTTGAGAGTAGAAGACCAGCATGGTGACTCTCTGATGATGCCTTCGACTGCAGGTGACACCGCTCCACATGCAAAAGTGAATAGAGTCATTCCATGAGCTCATGACCTGATGATTGGGATCATGTATTTGAGCTTTGATGGCTAGTAGTGCCAACCTATCGGTCTCATTTCCTTTGAACTGGGTGGTTATGGGTTGGTTCAAATGCATGGAGGAGGAGGTTAAACAGCAGAGGAATATTGCATTAGAAAGGGAGCACACTGTTATGAAGATCAGTTTCATAAGCGAAATCCCCATTTTGTATAAACTTGGTCAACAAAGAAAGATGGGTTTTTGGTTGTGAAATCTGTGAGTTCCACTTGAGACATTATAAAGCAATTTTAAGATCAAATCATGTGGGGGTGAAAAATTTGAGACTAAGATTAAGGGAGGAGTAAGAACACGTATCTCACCGAGAGAAGAAACATCTAGTCAAGGAAGGACTAGCTCCAGGAGAGATTCAGCAAGGGCGGATTCCCTCAAGGAAGGATCAACTCAAGGAGTGATTCGGTAAGGGCGGATTCCCTCAAAGGATGATTAGCCCAAGGAGAGATTCAGTAAGGGCGGATTCCCTCAAGGAAGGATCAACTCAAGGAGAGATTCAGTACGTAAGGGCGGATTCCCTCACTGGAGGATCAGCCCAAGGAGAGATTTGGTACGTAAGGACGGATTCCCTCAATGAAGGATCAACTCAAGGAGAGATTCGGTACGTAAGGGCGGATTCCCTCAAGGGAGGATCAACTCAAGGAGAGATTCGGTACTTAAGGACGGATTCCCTCAAGGAAGGATCAGCCCAAGGAGAGATTCGGTAAGAGCATCAGCAATGGGGACCTAAATTTGGGTCCAAACAAAAAATTTTAGTCCAAAGTGTAGGAACTGAGCTGCAGTGGGTCGGAAAAAATTGGACATAATACTGCCGGAGACCCAAATGTGATAGCAAATCTGATCCAATCTTGGACCCAAAAAAAATTGGACCCAAATTTGTGGGACCCGCCACTTTTTGTAGCTGATGCATGCAAGGACATGCAAGTGGGAGTGGCAAGTGGGAATGGATCAGAAAAGGAGTGGGTCCCGCAATTTAAAAAAACCAACGGCTCTTTGGTTTTGAAATCAAAGGTCATGATTGAATTATTAATTCAATCTGATGATCAGAAAATAATTGAATAAAAATTTGACCCAAATTTGAGTCTAAAAATATGGGTCCAAAAATAAGTCCTGCACCACTGCAGCACCTAATAAAAGTAAGTCCTGTTGTACACTATTCAGATGGACCCAAATCACTATTCCAGCTTATTTGGACCCAAATTTGAGTCTAAAAAATGAGTCTCCACTGCTGATGCTCTAAGGGCGGATTCCCTCAAGGGAGGATCAGCCCAAGGAGAGATTCGGTAAGGGCGGATTCCCTCAAGGAAAGATTAGCTTGAGGAGGGATTCAGTCGAGGAGAAACTTGTTCAAGGATGAGCTCAAACGAGATACGGCCTTCTCGAGGAGAATCCGTAAGGGGCTCAGTTATCTCATAGAAATCTGAGATATGTGGAGTCACTTTCCCACAATATCCCAGTAGTGACGTCGTGGATCCATGCATGCGTTACTTGCCGGGCAAGAGTGCCGTTATGCGCACCAGCTGAAGTATCTGTTGAGAATTGGTCAATATGTGAAGTCGAAAACACAAACAAACACAGCACACCAAGAGAAACAACCACAAAGATACGAGCACAAGAACACAGATTTAAGGTGGTTCAGCAAAATTTTTGCCTACGTCCACCGGGCAGAAAAACGATCTTCCACTATATTTATAATGGGTACAACCAGAAAGAATAAGAAAACAAGGACTCTCTCTTCTCTTCCTATCTCTCCCTTCTTTGCCTCTCTCACTCTCTAACTCCGAGAATGGAATACACTTTGCTCTCTGTTTTTGTGATGAAAAATCTAGAGCAGAACCCCTCCTTATATAGCCATAAGGATATCAGCTTTCTTCACCGATTAGGAAACCTATTCCTATTGATGGTAGGCAATTATGCCTTCTCCTTCTCTATAATCAACAAGGATTACAGGTAATCCTATATCAATAAGGATTTTCATTCCTCATTGGAACTCCATTCATCAGTAGGAATCTGAAATCTACTAGGTAAACAATTCTCATACTCTAAGACAATTGTCTTAGGAAAGACTCATGGGCTGGAAACCCAACAGTATCCACTCGAGGCCGCCTATAAATACCTGAATTAAAGCAAGTATTGGACAAGGAAGGAACGACATATACACCTAAGACATCGTAATCACTGCCATCCCAAAACATCAAATAGTCATCCATAGATTTTTCCCTCCAACTTTCATTTGAAGATCAAACTTGCTCCATTTCATATTCCGGTTCCGGAAGTTGGACATCAATTCCCCATAAGTGAAACTTTCGCTCCCGCCCCAGTCAAAGAAAGTAGGTGAGGAATGAATTTTTCCGCACCAACAGATCATAAGATCAGACACGAGTTGTTATTCCAAAGATGACCGACAGTGGAAGATGCTTTGTATTCCACATTTCCACTAATATTGCTCTTTTCATATATACTTTTTTGGTACAGACTCTTGTTTTCTACTAATAATGTTGATTTTTAATGATAGCACAAGGGAATGAGATCTATGATCATATCCCGCTTATAGTTTGGAAAACAACATTATTAGTTTTCTTCACACAAGTTTATATATATATATATATATATATATATATATATATATATATATATAGACACACACACACACACACACATATATAGGAGCCGTTTCAAAGAGGATGTAGACGGCGCTGCAGCAGCTCGGCTTAGGGCTCGACAGAGAGGCGGGGCTTGCCGGACGGAAGCCAGGGGTCGGACGGACCGATCTGCAGTTGGTGGAGTCGTCGGCGATGTGGTTGTAGCGCTGCCCAGAAACCTGTAGCCTCAACCTCCTCCGACCTCGATTGCTGCCCAGAAATTGTCTGGATGCCTTTAGCCTCCATCTGGCAAGCCCTGCCGCCCCGTCACGGCCTAAAAGCTGTTGCAGCAGCGCTGTCCGCACTTTAGCGAAAGTGCGGACGTCCTCTTTGGAACTTGCCTGTGTGGGTATGTGTGTGTGTGTGTATATATCAAATGACCAAAGTGATTTGCTGCAATGTATGAAAGGCAGCGTTGTGGTTCATGATGGGTCACAGTGAGCCAGAAAAGCACTAATTCTTATCACACACGTACTTCCCTTGTTTTCCACTAATAATGTTATTTTCCAAACTATAAGCGGGATATGATCTTGGATCAACCTATAAGTTTCGCTGCAAGAATGAGATCGAAAAATTATTTTGGTCACAAAACGTGTTAAAGTTTCAGTGTATAAAGCGCATGCTCAAAATTTTTATTATCAGACAATAACTAATAGACCGCTAGGAGACATAATTGTCGATTTGCTACCATAGATTTTATTGTAGCCAATTTGCTATCCTAAATTATATGATATCCAATTTGCTACCCTTTCATCAAATTTACTACTCTATGTTATTAAGATTGCCAATTTGCTTCCATAAATTTTCAAAATTAACTATTTGCTAACACCCTATATTTGAAATTCATCAATCTTTGGACGAATGAATGGACGAATTGATATGATGAAAGGATACTAAATTGGCTAATTTTGAAAACATAAGGTAGCAAATTAATAGAAATAATACATAAGGTAGCAAATTGACTAATTGTGAAAACCTAGGGTAGCAAAGTAACACTAAACTTAGGATAGCAAATTAGCTATTAGGCATTTTTTTTTTTTTTAGAGTTTCTATTCATACTTTCAAAATTGACATTTAGACCTCCCAACCTAATAGAGTTGATCAACCTCAGATTCAAAAGTTGTGTCCTGATTGATAATTTGACATGAACTGACAAAATCAGCTATTAGTTATCACTTAGAAAAATGGAGATGTTCAAATGCTAATTTTAAAAGTATTTATAAAAGGTTTATTTCTTTATTTATTTTCCCGAATCTGTCCTTCTGTCCTTTGGGCCTTTGTTCATATCGACGAGGCCAATTAACAATCGTTGGGGTACCTTTAACGCTTGTGATAAAGATCCCGCGCTCCACATAAATGGCGGGAAACTTGTATCTCTTTTTTCCTTTTTCATTTTTAACTCCCAACTGACCTTGTCTATCTACCACACGCACCCAAAAAAAAACACCGCCGCTTTGCTTTCGTTTCTTTGATCCTCCGGCGGACTCGCCGATCAGGTAATCCTCAACCTCTCTGTTTTCCCAATTACCCCATTTCAAACTAATCATTGCTTCTAATTAAAGAGGCAATCTTTTCTCAACTGGGTTTTCATGTTTCGGAATAGGTAGATGTAGAGGGGAGAGACGCGATTGAAAGAAGAAAAAAAAAGTTTGGGAATTTGTGGGTTTTTCCTGCTCTTGAAACAGAATTGTGGGAAGGCAAGGAGTTCAGAAGTGACGGGCTTTGTTTTGGTTGTTTAGAGTGTCTTTGGTTGCCTTGTCTTAAGGTGAGTGACTCCTTTAATTTACAATTTGACTTTGATTTGTTTGTTTCTCTGTTTGTTATGCTTGGTTTAAAATCATGGCTCTTTTGGTTTTGGTGTTCTGTCGTTTGGTTCTCTATGTTGTATTAATTGATGAAAAGGCCTTCAGTGAGATTGTGGTTATTAAGCTGAGTGGTGGGAAAGTGTAAATGATTCCTGTGACTCTTTCTATTTGTTTCTGGAAATTGGTTTTTATTTGACTTTCGATCAGAGAACATTAATTGGATGCTCAAACCAGTTGTTCATAGTTGAGATTGGTTGGGTTATACTTCGGTTTCTAAATGTTCTTATATCCTTCGGGATTTGACTTATGTTTGAATCAATGTGTTTTTGTGTTTACATTTCTATTTTAGTTTTTAGTAGAAGGTTCAAAATATGTTTTACCTTTTTCTGATTATTTTCTAATTAGAATCCTTTTCGACTTTCATGCTTCTTCATTATCTTCTGATTTTGCTTTTCTCCTTCTGTTATGGATGTCGTTTCCTTTATTTCTATTATTGTTGCAAGTTCTCGCGTGCAATGTCCTTGCAACATTGTTTTCGATAAGTTGATTGTCATTGAGTTTTAATGCTTTTTGGTGATGTATCCACTTTTCAGTGTTGCATTGTTGGTTTCCATTGTGATTTTTAAGGTATTAATCTCATCTTGAAAGTTTCAGTCAGCTTATTCTCATTTATTAGTTTACTGTTTCTTTTGGCCAGAATTTAGACATGGTTAAGGAAGAAAGGCCACAAATTACAAGGAGAGCAACTAGATCCTCCGCTTTGGCTAAAAGTGTAGTTGAAGAAACAGATACAAGCAGTCAACACCCAAATGATACTACTTTGGTATTCTAATGCTTCATTTCCTTGTCTAATTATTTTTCTTTTCCAGAAATTTGATTTCTATTTGATCAGAGATAAGTGATTTCCTTTTCTTTATATGATGCTCACTGAGGGGGCTTCAACTTTTATTTTGGTTCACGTTCTTTTGCATATTGTTTCCATATTTTCTATCATGTTTGCAAGTTTTTGTATGCAATATGATTGCAACTTTGTCTTTTATAAGTTGATTTTCTTTGAGGTTCAATGGTTCTTGGTCTTGTTTGTGCTTTTATTGTTGTCGTGCTGGCTTGCATTGTGATTCCTAGTTGTTGTCTTAAGATTATTCTCATTTATGATCTTAATGTTTCTTTTGGCTAGAGTTCAGACATGGTTGAAGAAGAAAGCCCACAAATCACAAGGAGAACAACCCGATCCTCTGCTTTGGCCAAATGTTCAAACAATGTAGTTGAAGAAACAAAAGCAAATAGTCAGCAGCAACTGACTTTAGATGACCTTGTGATTGGAGAAGAAGGAGAGTCCTTTAGCTTCACTGATCTGGTGTCTAGTTTTCCTGGTAGAGATAGTCAGATCAAAGAGCTTGTGCACCTTTTGGGTCCGCAGAACTCTCCCATGCTTCCTATATTTATATATGGAGGCTCTTCCACTGGAAAAACTAGTATTGTTCTACAAACATTTAGGCATCTTAAACGACCTATTGTTTACCTAAGCTGCCTTACCTGTTATAATCCTCGAATATTGTTTGAATCCATATTGAATCAATTGTTCCTTCACCAAAAGAATGCAGAAAATGGTTATTCTAGTGCAAAGCGCTGTGAAAAACCATCTGATTTTGTGAATTTTCTTCACGAAGCCTTGGTTAGCATTATTGGTAATCCTCAGGGACAAAAGTCAGGATTGAGTAGCAAAAGGTCAGGAAAGGCTAGTGGAAATATGATCTACTTGATTTTTGACAATTTGGAGCGTGTCAAAGGGTGGGACAAAGGTTCTACTGTGTTACCTTTGTTGTTTAATCTCTATGATACTCTGAAAAAGCCCGAGGTCGGTCTTATCTTCATCAGCAATAACTCACCGGATACATATGACTCAAATATGGGTTATGTTGAGCCTAACCCTCTATATCTTCCTGATTATACGGATGATGATCTTGGTCAAATCTTAATGAGAAACCAAGCAAACAAAAAGCTTTATACCTCTTTTCTCAGGTAAGATTATTAGCTTTTTTCTTTTTCGCTACTCTCATCTTTTGCTTTATGTATTATCTAATATTGAATCTGTTTTTCTCAATAGTGTTGTACTAAGGCCTTTCAGTAGAATTACCAGACGAGTGGATGAATTGTCTAGTGCCTTTTCACTATTATTCAGAAAATATTGTGAACCTGTTACTGATCTTGGGGTTGTTCCCAATGAAGAAATGAAGAGAAAGTTGTTTAGTCAATTTCAGCCCCATATTGCTCCTGCACTGAATGAGATATTTAAGGTGTCAACTCAGCCTTCCACTGAAGTTGAAGCTAGGGAGAGAAAGCCAAAGGGTAGCACAAGGAAATCCGGAGGTTATGAAGTTGTTGACCAGTTGGATTTTCACATGTCTACTTCTGCCAAGTATCTTCTTATTTCAGCATTCCTTGCTTCAAGAAATCCAGCTACCCTTGATGCATCATTGTTTGATTCTACTGGAGGTTCTAATAATCGAAAACGAAAGAGGAAGTAAGTGTTTTTCCAAAGTACCAGTATTAATATAGTTTATCTGGCTGTAGTTGTAAACTTTCAGGTTGTGACCTGCTACTGAGGTAGGATACCAAAATCTAGCTATCGTTACAATATTTACCCCTGTAATCTTTTCAATACAAGTCTGACTACTAAGCTAAAATATGTGCTTTTAAGAATGAAAATTAAGCATATCCACCTGCCTTCTACTGTTATAATGTATACCACAGTGTAAAGTTAACAGATGCTTTAGTTTTTCTTTCCATTAGGTTGTGTGCAAGAATCTTTTATAAAAATTTCTGGCATGAGTTACCATGAGTAAAAATGCTTAAGATTCTCTTTGCCATTCTGATTAAGCCAATACCTGTTTAATATCGTTATGATTTTCTTTGACCTGTAGGCGCTGATTTCTTTTGAATAATGCTTCTTCACTATCAGGGTCTCTGAGAAGTCAATGGAACAGAAGGAAACTGCAGAACAGGAATTACTCATGAAGGGCCCCGGAACATTCGCAATGGAGAGGTTACTAGCCATATTCCAGTGTATTACATCTGTGGCGGAAGATCCACTTGATGATGAGGAACAAGCGCAGGATGGGTTAGGCATTCAAGATGGGCATTGTGGGCTCATGTCTGATGTCCTCTTACAATTGACTAGTCTCTGTGGTGCAAATTTTATTGTCAAAGGAGGAAGCTGCCCACTGGAGGGCTCAACTCGCTATCGTTCTACAGTTAGTGAAGATATGGCCCTGCAGGTACCTTCTGTGCCTCTCATACAGAAGTTAAACGTTTGTATGGTATAAGATTGTGAGATAATGAACTCCTTTTGATTTGTCCGACATCTTGCATATACTTGGATTGCAGGTAGCAAGGAGCATTAAGTTTCCTCTCTCAAAGTACTTGTACAGAAGATGATTGCTTAAGGGCAATGGTATCTGCAACATTGTCGTCAACTTATTTTCAAGGATGAATTAGAAGGGTCAGATTGTGTAAGTGATACATCATTTTAAGCTTAATACTTTTATTTTCCATTATAAATTTAAAAACAGAACAAGGATATTTATATGAGACTGCCACTTTACTACTTTGAATAATGAACCTAGAGCATTACTTAAGGATGTGATCATAACCCAAAGACTGCTTAGGTTTTCAGGTCAGTTTTGCTACTGCCAGGAAATAGCTGAGGAAGCAACAATAATATGAAAGATGTGATGGGGAAATTGGGGGTAGATACCACAACTTCAATGTGGGAGGACTTTTCAATTTCTGGGGGCCTTAAATTCCATCTTAAATGCCATCTTTAGAGAAATGCCGCGTCGATGCTTTATTTCAATGAGTCCAATTGGAAGTGTTGACAAACTAGAAACAGTTGGAATGAGAGAGATCGAGAGGTTGACTCTAATAACTTTCTAGGGTCCAGAGTCCTATCCTTAGTGGTCCTTCATGGGAGGCGGATCTACAAATTTTCTTTGGCCATCAATCTCTAGTGGGAGACCTAATCTTCTTTGAAATGTGGTTTATGAACACTCTACAACAACTATGGGAGCTGTCGACAAGAATCTCAAGTACTTGGAATTTGTTATCAGAAACACAAAGATATATTGATTTTGATGCTTGAACAGCATTATTAGTTTCCTACCTTGACTTTCCCTTGTAGCTTTCTAAGCGACCATATCTAATATGATGCTGGACCTAATTAATTTCTTCTCTTGTTCAACTACTTAATTTATTTCATTACGAGTGTCTGTAGCTATCTAATTTATTAACAAATGGGGAAGTTTTGGTTTCATCTGGGATGTCTCAATCCAAGCCATTCATTTGGAAATTACAATAGGTTACTTTACGTCTTTACCTGTTTGGATAGAAAACACAGAAGCATGCAATTAGTTCACCCAGAAAAAGAAGTTCGTCAGAAGCAAATGGGTTTTGACTGAGATGATTCTTTAGATGATTTTGTATTATGAGTATTCTAATAGAAAGCACAAACTTATTTGCAGTGTTTATTTTTTAGGGAAAGCCTTGAAGGAGCTTAATTATATGATTCAGCACCAAATTACTCTATTTTACTGGAGCTCAGGGCAGAAAAGAGAAGGGACTGTTTTGACCAGAGAACTATTAAATGTGTTCTTGCAATTTTAGAGACCAGATTATGGAATGGGAAAAACATCAGTCAATTATTTTTCTCATGCAATGTGCTCAATGAGAAGATGAGAAAAAAACTAAAATAAGATGTAATTTAATTCCTTCAGCACAAACTGTCGGTGTGTATAAATTTTGGAACTATGGGCAAGCATAGTCAAAGGTTAGCTTGATTTCTTTATTACAAATTCATTCTCTCTGTCTTCTTCTGTGTCTTATAGCAAAGTGAGTGTTCATCTACCTTCATTGACCCTACACAGAAATTTTGTTTTAAAATAGTTCAAGGGTAGGATATGTTAAACATTAAGTTCTCGAAACACTATGTACAAGATAAAAATGCAGTATACATACCAAGGAAGTGACAAAGTCAACAATTTTTTTAGCACCAAAATCGAATTGGTGACTTAATCTATTATTGTGGAGAAAAATATCATTAAACTAATAGCTAGTTGGACAAAATTCAAGTACACATTAACAAGTTTAAATGTTCCTAGATGGAGTAGTAGAGCGACCCATAGTATGTCTTGCTAGATTTGTTGTTCATGATGGTAGTATCTCCTTTTGTATTGATGTAGGACTTCGATCGCTTATGTCAAATCTTGCTCAAAATATGTTCATCTCTAAAACAAGCCTAAATGAGTTCTGGTTATTGCTATACGAATAAGTCGGTCTTAACGTGATAAACGTATTGTGATTGTTTTTCTCAAGTACATCTCTAAGTTATTTCTGTTTGTTGATAGGGTATTTTATGCATTTTCTTCTCCAATTAAAATGGTCCTTTCTTGAATATAGTAGCATCTAGAAATGAACGAGTAGGTATAACCAGAGGTTGTATGATGCTTCATGTTTGGACCATTTTAGTACCATTTTAGTACTTAGTTAAGTTCAAGTCCCTCATTCAACATCTTACAAGTTTACACATATGTAGACTATGTAGTAAGGCATCTCCTTTGATACATTAATCAACCAATATATTGGTTGTAGACTACCCGATGTTATAATAAACCAATTTCTCATAGTGGTTATGCAATATTGGTTTACTAGTATAAAAAGTTGATCTACTACCGTAATGGTCTTGTCTACCATCTATACACGTACGGGAGACTTTTCCATCTAGCAGACTATAGATTCAAGATTAAGACCTCCAAGTGATAAATCTAGCTGAGATGATCAATGCAACGAAAGCTTTGATTGTACGTGATAATTCCAGTTATGATGTAAACAGAAATTACAAAGTGCCAACCTAATAAGTGAAACTTGTCAGAAGGCACATGTAGTGAAAATGTGATGGAGATGGTGCTCCCTGCTTAGCCAAGCACAGACCTAAACTGACGGTGGTGGAAAACTTCAGCGACCATGATATATGATTATATGCACTTACTTGTTCTTCATCACCACCTCAAATTTCGGTGCTGCATTTCCTCTAGAAACCTAAAGAGACTATCTAGCTTTTCCAGAATTGATATTTTGTGTTGAATTAGGTCGATGAACTAATCATATGGGTTGATATAGTCAATTGGGTCTCAATCATGTGGTTTGCTTCTTTGAAAACTTAGGAAATTTATGTGAACTATCATTAATGCTATGAAAGAACAATGAAAAGAAAAAAAAAACCGAAGTTTAGCCACTGCACTCACTTTTGATGAGTCTTCTATTGTGTTCATTTAACTAAAAAATTAGCTTATTAGATATTCTCAGAAGTTTCAATTTTTTTTTCACTATCACTTTGCATCACTAGCCTATGAGTTCTTATCTTTTCATGTTACTATCATCTAGTATCGACCCAAATTTACCCACTTTCATGTAGTCAATCGTTACTATAGTGGTCTTAAATTTTGCTAATCTGACCATCGAAGTTGAAGAGTCACAATAATGATAACCAACGAGATAGCTTATATATGTACTTGATAGTAGAGTGACATTGTAGAACCCGGAACACAGATTCAAGCTAAATGTTTAGTTAAAGAGGCACAATAGAAAATCAGTTTTTTTCACCGTCACTTTGTATCATTTGTTATGAGTTTTTATCTTTTCATGTTACTATCACCCAATATTACCCACTTTCACGTAGTGGGTCATCAGTATAGTAATCTTAACATTTGTTGCTCTGAACACCGAAGCTGAATACTCACAATAATGACAATCGACAAGATAGCTTATGTATGTACTTGATGGTAGAGTGACATTGTAAAGATTTGAACTCAAGAGGGAATTCAAGCTAAATGTTTAGTTAAAGAGACACAATAGACAATTGGGAAAGTTTAGGGGACCCGTAAACTTTAGCGAGGAAAAAAAAAAATGTACGAGGGATATGCCAAGTTTCATACATGTATTAATGTATACCCTGAATTGGGCAGTAGACTATGAATTTGTTCAAAAATTTAGGGGCATTACCTGCATTCAGGTGAGCAGTTGTGACTCGTGAGGGAGCACTATTTTATATGCATCTGTCTCTTGCACTTTGACTTTTGCTTATGCCTACTTACTGCAGACATAAGCGCGCATTTTTTGAAATCATAACAGCATTAAAAGTGAGAAGGTCAAGCCTGTGAAGAAGGAAGCAAGGAATCCCAGAATTGTTTTTACTCTAGGCCAGAAGAATTAGATACATACATAGGTCTCTGCAGAATTGAGGATAGAGATAAGAAAATTTTTGAAAAAGAAAAGAAGGGTTCAAAATTGAAGTCACACAAGCAATAAGGGTAATAAATTGTGGGTGGGTTGCTCACCCAACCCTAACCAAAAAGACACGCACATGAACCCCATTTTCATTACTTTCTTCAAGCTCTCTCTATCGATACAAAAAAAGCTAGGCTTAACTAGGGCTAAGCTACTCTTAGCCCAATTCTGTTCAACAAAACCATCAAATGATTAATCAAAACAACCCATGATCTACTTATCTGTGTGTAGTGAAATATGTGGGTGCATGTGACCCATTTTCTTCTGCCTCCCTTTTTAATTCTGTGCTCTCTTCCTAGTCTCTCTCTCTCTCTCTCTCCCCCCTTTTCTCACTTTCTCTGTCTTAGTTTCTCAACTAATCTCATTTACTTCTTCCACCATTCAATGCTCCAAAAATTAAAAGCGCTTCTTCCATTTCCAGTAAATTTAGGTGCCACAAGTGGTATTTTTATTCGCTTTTGTATGATATACAGTGTATTTGAGAGTCCACACAAGAGAAAAGAAGCCAGTGGTTTTCTATGCTTTTGATGAAAGCCATGGTTGTTTTGCGCGTTCTCAACGACCTCTGATGGCATTTATGAGCCTGTGCTGTGCTGTATGTGAAGCTTAATGTCAGTGTGGGAGAGAAAGAGAGCGCAATGTCAGGACCAGTCTGGCCTAAGTAATTGCTTCTCACCTATAAAAGACTCTCTCTATAACACTCCACTTTGTACTATATCTATCCACAACCCACCAAAACTTCTCCTTCGTCTCCACCACTCCTCCCTGCTTCCTTCTCCTCCTTCTTCTTCTCCATTCTTCTATATCTTAGATCCATCACACACCCTCTTTTCTCCTCAAAAACTACTTGTGTTTCCTAGCTTCTTTTAGTCCAGCACTTTCCTTGCTCCTAATTCCTCGAGCTTTCCCCGAAAATCGACATTTGTTTCGGGGAAATCTTTCCGAAGATAACCCAAAAGATTCTGCTCTTGTCACATTGCATGCATTGACATTTTCCATCGTTGGTTGTTTCGTGTTAGGTCGAGACTTGGTGTATAAGTTAACCATGGAGATTGGCTCTGCCTTGCTCTTATTCACGGCCATCACGGCTTATCTACTTTGGTTCACCTTCATCTCACGGTCCCTGAAGGGTCCACGTGTTTGGCCCTTACTGGGTAGCCTCCCCGGCCTGATCGAAAATTGCGACCGTTTGCATGACTGGATCTGCGATAACCTACGCGCCTGCGGCGGCACGTACCAAACCTGCATCTGCGCGGTTCCTTTTCTCGCCCAAAAGCAAGGCCTCGTGACCGTCACGTGTGACCCGAAGAATGTGGAGCACATCCTGAAGGCCCGGTTCGACAACTACCCGAAGGGCCCCACCTGGCAATCGGTGTTTCACGATCTTCTCGGCGAGGGGATATTTAACTCCGACGGCGACACGTGGCGGTTCCAGAGGAAAACTGCCGCCGTGGAGTTTACTACCAGGACGTTGCGCCAAGCCATGGCTCGGTGGGTGAGCCGAGCCATTAAGCTGAGGTTCTGCCCGATTCTCAAGGAAGCTGAGCTGAAAGGCGAGCCGGTAGATCTTCAGGACTTGCTGCTTCGGCTCACTTTTGATAATATTTGTGGCTTGGCTTTCGGGAAAGACCCGGAGACTTGCTCTGCGGGGTATCCCGACAACAGCTTCGCCTCGGCTTTCGACCGGGCCACCGAGGCGTCGCTGCAGAGGTTCATTTTGCCTGAGGTGTTGTGGAAGGTGAAGAAATGGCTGGGGCTTGGAATGGAAGTCACGCTGAGCCGGAGCCTTGTGCATATTGATGAGTATTTATCCAAAGTGATCGCTTCACGTAAGCTCGAGTTGCTGAGTCAGCAGAAGGATGGGAGCCCACATGATGATCTGCTGTCAAGGTTCATGAAGAAAAAGGAGTCCTACTCGGACACCTTCCTCCAACACGTGGCGCTCAATTTCATCCTAGCCGGACGTGACACGTCATCGGTGGCGCTCAGCTGGTTCTTTTGGTTAGTGACACTAAACCCAATTATTGAGGAGAAAATCTTGCGAGAAATCTGCACCGTTCTGATTGAGACACGTGGCGAGGATGTTGCAGCATGGTTAGAAGAGTCGTTGCATTTTGAGGAACTTGACCGATTGATATACCTCAAGGCAGCATTGTCCGAAAGTCTTAGGTTGTACCCTTCCGTACCCCAAGACTCGAAGCATGTTGTGCGGGATGATGTTTTGCCCGACGGGACATTTGTGCCGGCCGGATCATCGGTCACGTACTCAATATACGCGACGGGGAGGATGAAGTCCTCGTGGGGCGACGATTGCCTAGAGTTTCGTCCTGAGAGGTGGTTGTCTTCGGATGGTAAGAGATTCATAATGCATGACTCTAGCAAATATGTAGCATTCAATGCTGGTCCGAGAATCTGTCTAGGGAAGGACCTGGCGTACCTGCAAATGAAGTCGGTAGCTGCATCGGTACTGCTCCGCCACCGTCTCACGGTGGTGCCGGGCCACAAGGTGGAGCAAAAGATGTCACTGACATTGTTCATGAAGTATGGTCTGATGATGAATGTGCATCAAAGGGATTTAGAGGGTGTTTTGGGAAGGGCAAAGAGAGACAGGGAAGTACAGCTGAATGGACAAGACTCTGTTGCCGTCAAATGTAACGGTGTTGGTGAGAACGGTGGCGGTGAAGTGGTGGTTGGGGCTGATTAAGAGGGTGAAGAACTGGCGGTATTGAATTAGGGTTGTGGAAGATGTGTATTTATGTGGTGGAACCCCATGACAGATGAAAACACAGCACAATAGAGAGGAAATTGAGGAAGCTAAGCTCATGTGGTTCAATTAAATGTTTGCAAATGTTTTGGGCCACAGCAATTTATCTCTTCCATTGAGCTACACACGGAGGTAGTGGATTTCTCATAATTTAATTGAACATTATAGGGTATCATCTATCTTTCCCTTGTAAGCAAATTAAGCTTGCAAAATTTTATTACAATATTCTTTATGTTCATGCTTGTTCAGATTTTATAAATGACCTTTTATCAATATTATTATTCATTTGCAAGACATAGTAATTTTGTGCTTCTTACATCATGTATGTATGGTCTTTCTCAGCTGAAATGTACTTAATATTGTTATGTAGAATATGTTCAATAAAAATTTCTAAAAGTATATGAAATGCAAAAGCTGGAGAGAATTTATATGACCAGACAAGCCAACTGCTATAATATACCATCAAGCTGATGTATTGAAATGTCTGGTCCTTCTTGTAAGGCATATTCTTCAAGAGAATGTGTACAATTTGAAAATAGGAGGCCTGCAAGTAATTGTTACTATTTTCTATGAGAAAACTTCAAACTAGTTGGAAAACAATTTGCTAGAATCTAAATCACTTGCCAATCCTTAGCATTTCTCCCTAATACATCAAGGATTGAAGAGATTCTGATCCCAAACAAGTCCCATATTCGGCACAATCAATGCATGGATTCGAATGTGCAAAGTTAATGCATATGGAATCAAACTGCTGGGAAATCCAGTAAGAAAGAGCTAAGGGAAGCATGTACTATTAGCATTGTATGGGCAAAGCAAAAGGTTCACGGGTGCAACTTACCCAAAAGTTCTCTACATTAGAAGCATGTACTAAAATGAAAGAAAAGGCATTAACCTGTGAAAAAGTGGGGTCACAAGCCAACCCAGAAAGGGCCTCAGAAGTTTGTTACAAAAAGATTGATACAGGTGGTGTCGAAAAACTCTAGTTCACTAGACAGGATTTGCCCTTTCATGTGTTTAAATTTCTTCCATCTCTTTATAGTTTCATCTCTACAGTTATGTAGACTGCAGGCTCCTCCATTCCTCTGATTCTTGCATTTCTCACGTTTCTTTAGTCGAGAACTTTCTCTCCGGTGGAAAATAAGTTCCAAACTACTGTGCCTATGAGGTACAATAAAACAGCCACCTTGAATACATCATCCCAAGAACCTGCAGATATGAAAGTGTGAGAACTGAGAAGTCAATGTGGAATTGAAACCTGAATATTGAAGTTCGATAACTCACTACAGAACTGGAAACTAGAAGCTGAGTGGAAAAGAAAATGTCGAAAACAGTTATATCTGAAGCATTAAACTGTACCTCGCTGGAGTATGTACCCGGTTGCTGCTGTACCAAAGACACCAGCAAGAACTCCTGCTGTGTTAGACAGCCCCAGCAATACTCCCTGTAATTAATACTAATAAGTTTAATTCCACAGGTTCAGATAATACTACTTCAGTTCTTTGGTAAGGACCTCTTTTCTCTTTCTTATTTTTCTTTTATCTTGGGGGGCAATGTTCAAATCTTCAGTAAAGAATTCAAATATAAATTTGATCCCAGAAAATTATTCCCAAAACAAAGAGGATAAACTGTTATCTGTTTAGAATTTATGAAATATATCAAAAACAAGCAATAAGGACGATACTATTTGAGAAAGAAAAATAGCAAATGAATATCATTAACACATGAGCCATATCATAAGAAGATAGCAACTCACACTATAGCGAGGTCCAATGTCTTGGTGATTTGAATAGAGGCCAGATTGTGAGAATGCATCAGCTCCCTATCAGTAGTACAGAAAGTGAGAATAGATACGCTACCTCATCATAATCATATTTGGGAAATTTCAAGCCCAACCGTATCTGATAACATGTGCTTCTACCTGACTGCATGCCATGCATAATACTGCCATAGCAGGTGTCTTGACACGGCTCAGCTGAGTAAGGAAAAAGGCTGGTCCCAGAAACCCAATTGATTGCATGATCTGCAACATTAAATGGATTTGGAGAAGCTTATCTTCAGAAAAGAAAAACAGGAGAGAATCGGCACCTAAACCACATTTTTATATTTCAATCAGTATTAGTCCTTGCCTTACGAACTGTCGTGACAGAATAACCTCTGCTGACAAGTGTATCTGCAATCCAACCCCCTATATTTGCAAATACAGCCATGGTCAACCATGGCAAGACACAGAGGAGCCCGGATTCAGTGAGGTTGAACTTCAAAACCTAAAAAGGCAATTAAGATTAAAAGAGAATTCAAACTTTGACAGACTGTCATGAATTATAGTTAAAATTTATCGGATGCACAGACCATTGTACACCATGCGCAGGAAGGTAATAATGAGAAAAAGATTTGTGTTTTCATATTTAAATGATTTGAGTCTCACTTTCATACAAATACTACATATTAGCAGATAGGACATGCTGATAAGTTGCTAAAATCTGTGTTGTGTGCATGTCTATGCAAAACAGTTTTGGAGAAGTTCCTTACCTGATTGTAGTATGTAGGCATCCACGTCAACAGAATAAAGGTTCCCCAATTATGGCAAAAGTGGGAGACTATAAGAGCCCATACGGCTGGCTTTGATAAAATTAGTTTCCAAGGAATGACAGTAACATGTTCCTTAGATACATTGCCACCTAGGATGAGCTCTTTTTCCTCTGCACTAAGCTCTGGATCTTCTTTTGGTGTGCTATATGCCTGGTGATCCAATAAACAAGAAAGTACTTTCAAAGCTAAATATTATGGAGTAAAATAAAGTGAGCTGAGATCTGTTTATGCATTTTTTTTCTAATATCTACTAATATTTTTTTTTTTTTAGGGAATATGGGAATATGTACTATGTCTAGGACAATATAGATTTTTATGGTCCCTGAAGATCACCCAACACCAGTCAAAGCACTTGAAACAAGTCAAACCAACAAACTTTAATCACATACTATCATGATTCTGAATTACATTGTGACCTAGAATCAAATATTACCGGTCTTTTTCCTTCTTCTTTTTTTGTGTCTTTGTCAAGTGAGTGTTTCTATTAAATATTGCACGACTAAACATGAAAGCATGTTCATGCCAGTCTCTATATCTGAAAAGATTAATGTTCATCTAACTGTCTACTAACAGCAGTCAATACGGTAAATTTGAAGATTTCCAATGAACAGTAGTTGAGGGAAGCAAGACCATACTTTACTCAGCCATAATGCAAACCAGATGCTGCCAAGAGAGCCAAATGAGTAAAACACAGAGGGCCATTTAAATTTCTGGATTAGAATGGGAGAAACGGCCAACCCAGTGACAGAACCAAGATACATGCCAGTATATACTAGTGAAAGTGCTCTGCTTCTCTCTGACACTGGAATCCACTTAGAGAGTATATTATTCATAGCAGGCATAGCAACACCCTGTAAAAATAAAAAGGGAAACAAAAAATCTGTTAAGCAATGAAAGCTCTTAGTTGGACAAGCCGAAGAAAATTACTGTGTGGCAGTTAGCTAAGACACGATAAGTATCAAATGACAAAAATAAACCAATCTTAATATCTTTCCGAATAGCCAAAATAAAAGTTTCTGATGCTAAGCTACAAATTTTGTTTTTTTGACTCAGCTAGTGTCCATAGTAACTAGCCAAATGCAAATATTCCTCAGCTTTTTCAAGTATATGGAGCACTCCAACTATAATGTCTTACTTTAGGTAGTTTATCTGCTTCTATTTCATTTGTAAAGCTAGATAAGCAAATTTCAAAACAAACCGGTAAATCAGATTCATACTTATTATCTAATGGAGAGTAGTTAAGGACTGGAGATCCAAGGCTAAGCACAGGAAAAGACGAACCTCACCAATCCCCATAAAAGCACGCATAACAAGCAAGAAAGGAAGACTGATTTTTGCAGCAATAGGTGTCAAAACTGTCGCCACTGACCACCAGATCACTCCAAAACCCAATACACGCTTCCCGCCAATTTTATCTGCCCATATGCCTCCAAGAATCTATATTCAAAGAAATGATAAATTAATACAATATAAGCAGAATCTCTACGCCTTTGTGTATGAGAAAATCAAACGCATGCATATATCATATATGTAGCTTGAACACAAAAATATATGCCAGAGCCAACTGATATGAATTACCAATCTTCTAAACCATACAATGACAGGAGCAGTACTAGATTCCTATTAATGTACTCATAAGGCATTGACCATGGATAAGTAGTTTCTTTCTGAGTAATGCTAAATACTTTAGCCAGACTGAAGCAAACCTGAGTAAGTAGGTAGCCCCAGAAAAAAGAGGACTGAATCAAGCCAACTGTTGCACTATTCCAGTTAAATTCCTTGGACATCGGAAGTATTGCAATGCTCATATTCACCTATAACACGTATTTGATACTGTTAGCACAGTAAAATATATCATTTTCTTTAAATTCAATATATAAGCAGCATACTTTGTAGACATGATATAGCATCTTGAATAGGAAATTGCCATAGCAACTTGAAGCACCTTGTAACTATGTACACACAACTAACAGATGTTAAATATTAAAGACTCTATCTTAACTCAGAGAAAGACTCACACGATCCATGTTGCACAATAGAAATGCTGCAAAACAAAGGAGCACAATCACCCAACGTTTAGGAATCTCCCACCAAGCGGATACTTTAGGCACCTTTCCATCTGCCAAAACAGCTTCACCTGATCCTGTCAATGAGTCCACCTCTGTTTCGGTTATGTCAATATCCTCCGGCTTGTAATCAGCACGGATCCTGTTAACTTTAACATTCTCAGACTTCTGGTATTGCCAGTTATCAAGCTTATCCAGCTTCCTTGATTGATTGAAACTTTTGAAAGAGTGATTTGAAGAAAGAAAGCCTTCACATCTTCCTATAGTTCTTTGCTTGGTAACGATGCCCTGGCACCTTATACCAGATTGTAGAGACATTACATAACGCCGGTTGCCTTCATCATGCAACAACCGTGTGTATGCATCTGAAGAAAAACTGGCACCCAGGTAAGGGTTATATGAGTTTCTAGATATAGAACCATTGGCCCTTGGAGTACATAAAGTGTGGTAGAACATTTTCCCCTGAAGTTGTAGACTGTCTCTTTTATTATGAACAACAGCATGGTTGGTTTGAAATACTCTTCCTGCCAATATAAAAAACATGACACAAACTTTAAAAAGGGGAATCACCTCCGAACAATCAAAATTGAAGCTATCATCTTTTTTTTTTTTTTTTTGAAAAGAAAGCTATCATCTTTACACTCATGAAATTATCTAGACCCATCCTAATACATTCTGTAAGCATAGAGAACAAGAAGGCGATTATCTACTGGACATGCATAAAGCCATAGTTCACAATCAATGTGGTAACAAGAACAAATGACGCAAAGCTACACATCAAATTCATCTTGAAGTGGGAAAACCGAAAGTAATGAATGATGCAAAGCTACATACCGCTTGGTGAACTTGTTGATTTCAATATTAAACACAGAACGATTTACTCAGAAGTAAAACTGAAAAATCTCTACGGAAATTCCAACAACATAACCAGTTTATCTAAAAAAAAAAAAAAAAATAGCAAATCAAAAGCAGTAGCAGCATGCAACCAAACTAAAACTCTACATCACCTCACAAAAACAATCCAGAATATATAATAATCAAATCAAACAACATGCATGCAAATAATTTCACTGACAACATAGAATTCACAAAATGCAGCCAAAACTTAAAACAATAAATTCGTAAGAAAAAAAAAATACATACATCAGGATAAGGTCGGTAAGGTTTACCTGAGCCGATAAAAGAACCGAAATTCCGGTTCGATATGACACTGCCGATAGCCATTTCGATACAAACCAAAACAAAATAAGCACAATTGAAATATCACAGAGCTCAACGGAGCTATGAAGGCTATCACTCCATTTCAGAATTCCGAGTCCAACGAAAACCGAGAGTGTTACGACGCCGTTTCGGAGCTTTAACTATGTAACTGTGGACGTTCTTGCTCCTCCGTCGTTTTCACTCCTCTCGAGCTTAAGAGGATAACCAGAGAGAGAGAGAGAGCCTTTTCCTCACACAAACATCACTCCCAGATTTTTCTTCTCATTTTCTTTCTTCCTTTCTTTCTTTTTTCTTTTTTATTATTTAAACTCGCGGGAAAAAAAAATCCCAGTGGGCGTTATACCCGAAGAAGGACGGGTACAGAGACTGACACGTGGCCTATCATCCTCGTGAATGGAGGCGAGAAGACGGAGTTGTCCAAAACGCCCCTGCATGCGAGGGGATATTTGGCGGCTTTGGAAGGGTCAAATTAACAGATGGAGTGTGGGTGTTTTGGGGATTTTAGCAACCGAACACCCCCTCACAACCGCAAAAGTTGCTATTTGATTTTTAGAGAAAAATAAAGAATTGGAAATTTTAGAGAGTACCATTTTTTGTTTAATTTCTTGCCGCATAATTCTGGCCAACGTGGGATATTCGAATACGTAGTGATGGACTACGTGGAGGGACTATAAATCGAGTCGTATTAAACGGGACAAACTGTACTTTCAGGTTATGTGACCAATAAATCGAGTAAATCGAAGGTCAAAACAGTACTAACATTTTATAAAAATATTTAAAAAGCATTGAATTTCGATGAAAACGTCAAAATACATTGCATTTAGTATTATTTCTTATAAAAATGTATTACTTCATGATGTGGAAGTACTTAATATGTTTTTTTTTATTTTTTTTTTATCGAAATCACACGGTATTCTTAAAAGTTTTCTAGGTCAGAAGACTAATCTGTACCGAAAAGTCATGTTAAAATGTTTTCTCCTCTGATCACAAATAATATATTGAGAATTTAGACTAAATATAAATTACTTTTAATCGAAAAGAAGACTCAGGAGTCTTATCCTAAGGAAAACCCTAAGGCCGCGTACTCCGTTGTTGCAAAGTTGGTCTCATCCGGCGTCGTCCGGACGTCCGAGTGGGCTCCGGCCTTGCAGCAGTCTTGGGGTTTGCTGCCGGACGAGAGATCCATATCTACTACTCATAGGGCTCTATTGGAGAGGGTTCTCCTGGTTTTTGTCAGTTTGGTTTGGCTGGGCTGGTGGCGAAGGCAATGGTTGTGTTGTTATAGGCCCGTAATTGGTCCCTGTGAATGGTTTCTTGGACCGGCGACGCCGACATGGGTTTCGATCGATGGCAGTGCAGGGTTGTGAAGATTCGGATTGAGGATGGTGTTGTTTGGTGATGACGCAGGTCGGCGGCGTGGCTCGGGACAATTGGATCGCTGCCATGGTGATGTGGATCGCGACAAGGTGGGTTGGTGGCATGGGTCAAACCGAACTCGGCCGAAATGTGACGTACGACGAGTGTTGGGAGAAGATGGTGGACCAGGCCCGAACCAGAATGATGGGCCTGGGGGATCTTCTTGGCTTACTACCCTACTAGGCTTCAGGTTGTTGGGCTGAGGTTTCTACCGCAGTCCATTAGCTTCTAAATCTGGGCTAGGGTTTAGGCCCTTGGCCTAACCCTATGTTTTTAGTTTTTTTGTCTAATTACAATAAGTTTCCTTATATTAGGAATCTAGATCTCTAGCGCCTCTTGCGTGGTACTAAAGGAGGATCTCCGCTATCTCTACAGTTTGAAATGTATAATGAATAGGAGTAGCTCCAGATGTGGAGGTTCTTACCAACACAAAAATACTTATTATTTAGTAAAATGAAAGTATATGTAACGAAGTAGTTATCACGGACAACGCTGGACAAAGTGCTAGATTTGAATCACTTTATGTAATATGTGAAAAATCTGTTCACAATGCACTTTGGTATAATTTTCAACTTTGATATGTATAGTTTTTTTTTTTTTTTTTGCTAATAATTTCAAATGTATTGTAAAACTTTTAAAATTCTAAGAGTATGGTTGATATTTTCTACATGAGAAATGAATAATGGATAGATGACACTAAGACAATCAAACTTTGGTTAGACAATAAACTGATATTTGTGAACAACCTAATCACACTGAACATATAGCCAAGGACTAAATAAGAAGGAATGGTATATATCGGGGTCGTCTGGAAAGCAACTGTTTCTGCTAGAACCTTATTAATGTTCTAAAATGCAGAATTCAAATATGAGGTCTGGTGTATGCAGTTTCAAATGCAGTTGGATCGAAGACGGTGAATAAATTTGTGCATCATGCTAGTAAAAGAATCCATAAGAGAACATTATACTATTATTATTAACATAAAAAGTTTACAACTAGATTATACAACACGTTGCTCTATGTTGTAAGAAATAGGTTAACACGGTTTCTTCAAGTCAATTTCTCAAACATTTTCAAAAATCAGCCATTGCAGAGAAACACACAAAGCAATGGAGGAAATACGGTTACAGATGGTGATTTTCTTAAAAACAATGAGTAAGACCTATGGTGGTTTCTATGTTCAGATTCAGTACAGGTCCAATGACTCCAGTACACGACGAGCTTGGATGTGAAGGGCAGTTAGTCTTTGCTCCGGATCAAGAGTTGAGCCAAATTGACTGGCTGCCCAGATAAGGGAAGCAGATTTCTCACCCAAAAGTCGCTTTATGTCTTCATGTACAGTTGCCAAGGGTGGCCTGTCCCTCCCATTTACATGCCCTATGAGTAGCAGCAGGAACTCTCCACATTTCAACCTAATCAGAAGCAATAGGCGTTCTTCAGTGTGCTTGAATAAGATGTAAGGGCCTAGCTTAGCCAGATGGCCTCATTACTCATTACTAATCCAACTACGCGGCCTACGCCTACCTGCCTAGATTAAAGGACATGATTTTCTCAAGAGATTCATGATTTCTAGACTTAATTCATCACAAGCCAAAAGATAGCAGTACTAACAACAGTTGCATAGGGATTAGGAATAGAACACACAGAAATCATGTGGCTACCATAAAGCTATATTGGGAAAAGAAAAAAAAATTTCACAAAATATCTATCGAGCAATATTTTCATCTCAAAGAATTCACCCTTCATAAACAACAATTAGCATATAGAAGCTTCACATGATGACCAAGGACGGTGACAAAAACTCTCAACATCAAATTGCCAACAAACATCTGTACTGATGATAGATATGTGGGGATTATGAAGAGGCAAGAAGCACACACAGAAATCATGTGGTTACCATAAAGCTATTGTTGAAAAACCTCTTCACATTTTTCCCAGTATAGTCAAGAAAGAAATATCATTTTCATAGACTTTGGCCTCCCAAAACCAGTTATACGTGGATAAAGCTTCAAATCATAACTCAATTCAGTGAACCATCATCTTAGCATTAAATGCTAGATATTGTACAATGGAAGTTCGCATAAGAAAACAATCCATTAACATATAATGAACAACTAACCTGAGATTCTCATCAACTTGCTTATCTCTTATAAGCTCTGCAACTTCCTCGATACCATTAAGTGCCTCAAAGTCCTGAACATTACACCCATTAAAATCAAAGAGCAAACCACCCATCATCGTTCACACAACCAAGTAACAACGAAACTGCGCATACCATTTGATTAGCTGACGAATCCAACATAATGGCAGTCAAAGCATCCAAGCACACACCCTGCTCAGCCACTCCTCTAGTAGGCAATATATTCATCAACACCTAAACAAAACCCCAATCACAAAAACCTACTTCATCACTCAAATTCATCACCAACATAACACCAATCAATCAATTGTTCATTTCGGTATCAGCTTCCGAAATTGGTACCTGAATAGCCTTGTGCTGGTGAGCCAAGACGGCACTTTCCCGATGAAGCAAACAGCACCCTTCCAAAACCCGAAGCGCAAGCGAAATCTCCGAGTCAGTCGAAGGAGTGGTGATTTTCAGAGGCTCCACGCCGAAAATGTGATCCAAATTCCTCACGATCTCGTCCTCCGCCTCTTTCAGCGAGTGTTGAAACAGAACCGGCACCACTGGAACCCAAAGAAATGAAATCCCAACCATCAGAAAATCACGGAATTATAAAGATGTGAAATTCGAAGTGCGAAAATCGCCGGACCTTGAAGCTCCGGAATCGATTGGGTCTGGGAGAAGAGGTTGATGGTGGAGTCGGACTCGGCGACGGATCGGAGGAACTTGAGGAGCGAGCGGAGGCCGCGGACTCGGAGGAACGAGAACTCGGCGCGGACCTCCCTCAGGCCGCTTCGGAGCGCGAGGGTTACCTCACGGTAGACTCTCTGGGTGGTCAAGGAGTTGACCAGATCGCCGACGGCGGTGGTCGGTGAGTCTGATTCGGATTCCGGCGTGGGCTTGGGGGTGATTCCCTCGGTCCATTGGGGCTTCTTCAAGTACATAGCTCAGTCTCAGTGGTCACCTCAGAGAAAATTTTAGAACGAATTTAGAATAAATTCTTAAAGAAGATAGTATCTATATGTAGATTTTAGTATTTTACGTCTACAAATTATTTCTTCATATGAGTTTAGAGTAATTTAAAACCATCGAACAAATAAATATTTTTGACAATGGTTGATATTTTCATAGCCTACCGTTCATGTATTAATTTGATATGGTTAAATAATTTAACAATCTCAAAGATTGAATTAAATACAAATGATTTTTAGATGATGAATAATATGAGTGGTTTCGATCATTATATTACACTATGTACATTTTTTTCTTTAGAATGAAAAAACCTTTATTCCTTTTTTTGTTTTTTGAGAAGAGAAAAAACTTTTATTCCAAGATACTAAGATTATATAAAACGGGACTGACCAGTGATGGACATAAGTTCCCCACTCTCCTCCCTAAGAACAACCTCAGTTACGGGTTCGTCAACAACCATGACATCCATGAGCCAAATGGGCCCAACCCCTAACCAAACTAATCGCCCATTTCCTCGGGCTATATAACAATACCAATCCCGAGAGTCACGATAAAATCTCGCCGCCAATACTAAGAACAGCCATGTCATCCTCCTCCATACCGTGTCCCAAAGTATCCAGACCACGTACAAGGATAAATTGCCGCCATATTGACCACCAGAAACCATCGATAATATCACATATAGTCCTCGGAAGTAACGCCACAACAATAGCTCATCAAATAAACCAACCTAGAAGTCTCTATACCTCCTCATAACCAATCTCAAGAAGAAAAGGACTCCCTTCAACACCGTGGCCCAAAACTGCCAGACCACGTGCAGGAGCTCTTCCCCAATACCTCGACCATAAGATGATACCGAGAATAATTCCAATAGTATCTGAGAATGACACCATAATAACACAACCATACCACTAATAATCCCAAACCCTAGCTCGAGAGAGTAGGGACTCAAAAGACCTAGCCAAAAAACTAAAGACGAAAACCTAAAAAAAAAAAAAACAAGTAAAAGATAATAGGAGTCGATGCCGGCGTCAGCCTTCATCTTCCACAACCAAAGCTCCGACTCTGGCCAAGAAGAACAACACATAGTGAGGTTGGTGCCCATAATCACATAACTACAAAGCCTTGCCTTTAGGCAAGGCCGCCGCCGTAGTACGAAAAACTTTTGCACATCCCCTCCAATAGCAGACCACCACACATCGCCTGAAGATACCAGAGCAAGCCAACAGTTGTAGACCACGACGCTATACACCACCAACCACCGTGCCCACCGCTGCCAATTCCAGTATCGCCTTCGCACATTAATCCAGCCCTTGAAGATTATCCCCAATAATCCAATCCCAGATCCACCCAAAATCGTAGAGATTAACTTGATCTGACTCAGATACTGAAGAACCCTCAACCATGGTCTAGCGATCTGCCATAGAACACCAACCCACCACCACGATCTCCTTGAAGCCGCCATCGATTTCGCCTGAGAAGACAAGAAACAGAGGCGCCGTATCTTTCACCAAGAACTACGAACCAAAATCACCATAGCCCGTCCGGCTACACCCCTCTCACTCTGACTAGGCAAGGAGCCGTCGTCGTCGTGAGGGTGCCGCCGGACAAGCGCGACGAGAGACTCTGTTTTACCCAAACCCTAAACGCTCCGACTTGTGCGGATAGGAAAAAAACCCAAGATAAACCAATACGACTTCATTTTGCCAATTAATACACTATGTACATTGTACTTATAAATTTTTGGATGGATTTGTCCAAACTCATTTTGGCAAGAGTATGAATTATTATATTTTTGTCATTGATTTTCTATCACGTTAAATTTGTCTTTTGTAATTTTATCTCATTAGCACAAGTTCAAACTTCAAACAATAAATTCATCATATTTAAGCTAATTTTGATCTACTAAACCTTTTTTCTTTTTTCAGAAGCGAATAAAAGCTAACTCTTCGCTTTTATTTGAAATTTTATTGATAGAAAAAAAAGTACAAAAAGAAGGGGGGACTAGGCCAAGACCTCTTCGACGGGACATAAATAAAACAAAACCTAAATACATAATATATAGGAGTTGCAAAGTATTGATTCTAGGATATATTATACTATGGTCACGAGGCACAGGCAAATCAAATTGGGAGGAAAGCGAATATAGTTGCCAAAAAGACAAAAGCTAGAGTAAAGAAACCGCTACAATGATGCTGAAGCAGCGTATATGGTTGCCATATGCATTATTACTCCGAAACATAAGCTTGTATTGCTTCATTATTGTCGCCCGCAACTATGAACTCTTCGAGTCAAGGGAAGTATGCATCTGCTTCTAGCGCAAGCTGCAGGGCCTAAACATACACAAATCATAATTGCGATGAGTACCATAAAACAAAGCTGCTACTTTGTATTTGTATATGAGAGAGAGAGATTACCGCTTACTTATGATGATGAACTAAGCTAGTCTATTCTTTAGTTGCCTCCTGATTAAAGTTATTCTCACATAAAGCCAGTCGTTCAGAAGATTAAAGAATTTGTAGTATCCGTATCTCCATGACTTGTTGAAAATCAAACTGCCACAAACTCCCCAAAATCCAGCAAAAAATCCAAGCCCTACACTGATATAAAATCCTTGTGTGATGAGCCCGTCATCGTCTTCTTGATTCCCATGTGGACTATTTTCCTTATTTGGATAACAAGACCTCTCAAGTGGAAGTCCACAAAGCTGAGAATTTCCAACGAAAGAAGAGGGACCGTAGTTTTGGAGTTGAGAACCGATTGGAATCTTTCCGGAAAGGTTGTTGTGGGACAAGTCCAAATAACCAAGACCTTATATTTGAAAAACACTTGTTGGAATTGTGCCATGTAATAGGTTTCTTGATAAATCAAGGGACTGTAATGACTGCAACTTTCCCATCTCTCGATTTATTTGACCGGTTAAATGGTTGCTCGACAAGTTCAGAGAAACTAACCCAACGAGATGAATGATGTCACTGGGAATCTCCCCTGTCAACTTGTTGCTTGACAGATCAACGCTTTTTACAAGTCCCAAAGTACTTTTGTATCTGGACAGTGTTCCTTTCCATGAGATGGTTATTTCATCTTCATAAATATCGCCAAAAGGCGAAGTAGTGTATTCAATCTCCACACCATGGAAGTAAGGAAATGGTCCAAAAGTAGTTGTGTAAAAATGACTGATGGTTAGATCTTCTGGATTTCCTTCTCGAGCTAAAGTAGTCAAATTGTTGAGACATTTGGGTATACTTCCGAAGATGTTATTAATTGAAAAATCCAAAATACGAATACTTGTGAGATTACATAATTGTGACGGCATGCTACCATTGAAGAGATTGGATCGAAGGATAAGGATAGCCAAATTTGGAAATAGAACCCCTACCCACATAGGTATAGGTCCTGAAAATTTGTTGTCTTCCAGATCAAAAGCTTTTAAGTTTCTGCAATTCTTCAAGGAAGGAAATTCTCCCACAAATTTGTTGTTGTCTAGTTTCAGTGACTCAATGGAAATTAACTTTCCCATTGTGGCAGGAACCTTTCCGGAAAATGAATTGTTACTCAAATCAAGAAAGATTAAACTTTTGAAATGAGTCCAGCAATTAGGAAGTTCTCCAGAAAGATTGTTGCTTGAGAGATCCAGATAGGTCAAGTCACTAACCTTCGCAGCACACAAGAAAGAAGCTGGCCCTGAAAATTTGTTATTGGAGAGGTCGACATATGATGCATTTGAGAGTACTGATGAGTGGATAGGACCTTCCAATAAGTTCCAACTCAAATTAAGCCCAGGGTTAAATACAAACTCGAAACTCATATTTTCCAATGTTCCTCTAATTTGATTGCAAGAAAGGTCGATCTGTGTTGCCTTATGAGACCAATCCCAAAACCAACTTGGAAGGATATCAGAAATTCTAGCATTGAACATATAAATGTTTAAAAGTTTCTTTTGCCATTGTAGCCACCGAGGTAAAGAGGGACCCATCGTGCACCCGCTCAATACCATGCGCTCCAAGTGAAAAGGAGGAACCCAATCAGCACTGAAGTTAAAAGCTAGCGAGTTATATGATAAATCCAAAACCAATAATCTGGACAGTTGTGAGAAATGAGTTTCAGAAATGGTCCCTTCCAAAGAAGTATTAGCCATTTCGATCCCCTCCAACTTGGACATTTGCCCTATACATTCGGGTACTCTTCCAGACAATCCGGTGCTTGAGAGAGATAAATACTTGAGGGACGAAAAATTTATAAGATTAGGCAATGACCCAGAAATGTGGTGATTCCGAGAGAAGTCTAGATATTTCAATGAGTTTGGAGCACAGTTCGACAATATTTGCAGAAAATCAGAATATTGTCCACTGAGATTGTTGTACGAAAGCGACAACCATCGCAAACTAGATAAATTAGCAAAGGAATGCGGGATTCCACCTTCAAGATTGTTCCCCCAGAGATTAAGATATACAAGAGACCTCATGTTTCCAAAAACATCAGGAAGTGAACCATTTAAATTTGTGGATTCGAGGGAAAGATAAACAAGGCTGGTATTGTAGTTGCCCAACCACTTGAACATTGAAGTAGTGGCAGCGGCATTTGGATTGTTACGAAGCTCAACACTAGCAAGAGATTTGGAAGAATTTATGTGAGAAAGAGTGGAAAAGATTGGAGGAGGAAGATCACATTGTTGTAATGTTAAGTTTCTTAGATTGGGGAGCTTGTTTACTATTTCTAGCCAATCAAATACATTGCCGAGATAATTGAAACTGAGGTCCAAGTATTTTAAAGAAGAGAGATAAGGAAGCCAATTGAGGTTATTTTCTAGTTCAACACCCCAGTAGTAATTACCAGTGAGGCTGAGATATTGCAAGTGCGTAAGGTTTCCAAGCTGATATGGAAATTTGCCATCATCAAGTGGATCAAGATGAAGGTACCTTAAATTGGTAAGGGAACCAATGAACTTTGGAACTTGACTCTCATTAATGAATTGGAGGTGCAAAAATTCCAAATGCTTCAACTCAGAGAGTTTAGAACTAATCGTACCTCTCAAATACTGGTCTCCAAGATGAAGTCGTGTAACGTGGCTTGTTCCTTTGTCACAGTAGACTCCTCGCCATCTGCAGCAGTCTTGCTTTTGTGCCTCTCTCCCTCCCCATGATGACAGTAGTTCTTCGTCGCCGCCATGCCCACTGAAGCCTTTTTTAAAAGCAAGAAGTGCTTGCCTTTCGCTCTCTATGCACCTCCCATAAGTACCATCTGAATTATTGTATTCAAGGGACAGGGATGGGCTAATATAGATATGTAGCAGTAGCAAAAGTACCATAAATGCATAAACAAACTGTTTGAGCCACCCCTCCATCTCTCAATAATAAGTATTGATCAAGGTGATTGAACAAAGATTAATTGATGATCAGAATGCAAGCATGCATTCAGTACCTATATGTCTCTGCGAAACTACTTCCTAATAAAGGAAAAGGGAAGGCCAAATTTGCCACCCACTCAAATGTGCCTTGGGCCATGCGTAAGCGCGTAAGCAAATACATCTTTCAATACATGCTCTGCGTGGAGCACGTGTAAGGACATTTTCATTACTATTGTCATAGTCATATATAGTCGTGAATTACTCGGTTTTCAAAAGTGCTGCCGAATTGTGAATAGGAGGGAAGAAACAGACCGGCCATGCCAAGACCTTATTCACACATACAAGCTTATTCACACACATGCAAAGTATCGGAAAAAGTGTGAGTTGTGTGAGAGTGAAAGGAAAAAAAGTGCGCTAAGAAGAAATTTTCTTATGTGAAGTATTTAGTCTTGGGTATTCTACTAATGAAGGTGTACAAGCATTTTAAGATTTGGATTATGTGACTTAAGTGAGATATATTAGATTTACATCCAAGGGTGGAAAACAAAACACCTCAACTTAATAATAATTTTCTCTGCCTTTGGATGTAAATTTGGATGTAAATCCAAGAGTGGTTGAACATTATTTTCTTGATCAATAACTGACCAGGTAAACATTTTCGTATCTCGCATAGTTGTATTCTCATAGCAAAAAAAAAAGTCATCGCAGATATAGGCAAAAAATTACTAATAACAACATTAATAAAAAGATTAGAAAGCAAGAAAAGTAGAGATTATTAAAAAAATTTGATATTCCAACAAGAAATAGTTTTGATATCGTGCTGATCGAATCAATCACAAAAACAAATTTTTGAAATTCACATCGAATTCATCTTATAATGAAGAACAAATATCTTTTGTTGACGTAGACATGAAATTTCTAGAATATGTATAAATAAATAAAAAGAGAAAAAAGTTTAATTGTTACAAATCTTGATATTGCAACAACAAATAGTGTTGATATCGTGTTGAATCACTTTAAACAAAGTCCGAAGTTCGCACCGAATTCATCTACAGTTAGACCAACATACCGATGAGGCCATGGCCCATCTGAGCCCCTGAGAAATACCGAGGGCTTACTAAAACTCAGTAGAGCTTTCACGGTTTCACCATAGTAAAACACCCAATTGACCAAAACTTCCTCTACCTGACTCCATCAAATGATCATAACGCCCTCACATTGACGTCCATTGTGCACGGACTTCACCTTCCCGTCATTTCCTCCTAGCAGCATGTGTTTTTCGTTCTTTTGCTGAAGCTGCATGGGGGCAGTTGTAAGGGCATTTTCATATATTTTCCTCCCAGCAACATGTGTTTTTCATTCTTTTGCTGAAGCTGCATGGGGGCAGTTGTAAGGGCATTTTCATATATGCCGCTATAGTTGTCATTACTTGGTTTTCAAAGGTGCTGCCGAATTGTGAATAGGAGCTGAGGGAAGAAAAAAGGCAAGACCTTGGTCTTCAGAGGATCAAAATGTGATCCAAAGTTCTCACGATATCATCCTCTGCCTTTTTGAGCGAGTGTTGAAACAGAACCGGCACCACTGAAACAATGAAACAAAGAAATTAAATTCCAGCCTTCAGAAATCACAAAATATAAAATGAGAAATTTCAAGTGCGAAAATTGCCCGACCTTGAAGCTCCGGAATCAATTGGGTCTGGGAGAAGAGGTTGATGGTGGCACTACTAGAAATATGGCCTATAGCCACAGCCCCAATAGGGACGAGCACCCATCTGCGGCTGTATAGTTACAATTTGTCCTAATTTGGGATGGTCAACTCTTAACTGTAGCTTTAATTGATTTAGGCACACCATCCGTCGCAGGGGATGATTTTTTAAGAAAGCCAGTGACAAAACCCACCTCGTCCGTCGCAAGGCAGGACACAATTGCAGATTTTCTCACTCGCGGGTCCCATAGTTAATGAACAAAAAACATAAACATAATTAAAATTATATATTTTTCAATTTTTTGTTTAATTAAATATGTTATCTGTCCGTGGCCAATTGTTTAGTCATATATAATATAATTAAATTGTTATCTGTCCGTCGCAAGGCAGTAGTGCAGTAAATTTTCTCACTCGCAGGTCCCATAATTAATTAATAAACAAAAAACAGAAACATAATTTTTTTTGGGTTTTAATTAAATATGTTATCTGTTCGTGGCCATTTAGTTACATCCTCTTTCTCTCTCTTCCATCCATCCTATATTCAGTCTTCTCCTCCCCTCACTGCAATCGACGGGATCGCTGGCAATAGCAATCGCTGATCAACATCTTCCGATGTACGCCGCTCCACATCGCTACTTCAACTGACGATTTATTCATGTCCCAAGTTTCTGATCCAGATGACGCCGTGAAATAGAGGTAGATCTCTCTACTCGATCTATTGAAGCTTTTGTTGAATCTGTGCATATGGGGCGATCCCAAGAGACTCTAGTTTTTGTTTTTCTTTGTATCTACTTTGTTATGCTTTCTGATTATCTTAAATTTTGAATTTGGATTTGGATTTGGATTTGATTTGCTTGCATAATCACTGGTGCAGAATGAAAAACCTTTTAATTAGCTGTCAGTGTTCTATACTCGTCTACTCTACTCATCTTCATCGCTCAGTCTCAGACTCTCTATACGACTGTAAGTTCACTTTGTAGAGCTTATTATTTTCAATTGTGTGCATCTTTCTTACTTTGTAACTTATAGGAAATATGATCGATGATGGTATTAGCTATGTATTGATTCATTACTGTGTTTTACAGCAAAGAGAAGCAGAAAAACGAACTCCTGATGTCGCTCTATTTGCTTTCCCTAACTTTCTTTTGTTTGCTCTGCAGTCGGTGTCTATTTGATTTGGAAACCTAATTTATTTTCGTTAGTGCTTTCATTTTGTTTCTGGTTTCAATGGCATTTTGCTCAAAAAATATTTTGTTATATATTTGCAGCTAACAACAGTAAGATAAGAAGTTTATAAGTTGATTTTCGCTAATGAAGAAGTCAACAAGTTCGCATCGCCTAGTATGAATACTTACATCTCCGTATTTTTTATAAATTCTTTCCCTCCTTACTTTTTGCTAGCTGTTGGAGGAGGCTGAGGAGGGAATGGATCATTCTACTCTAATGTCCAAGCCTGAGATTCTTGTGCAGGTTATAATTTCCACAACTCAATTTATAAATTTTTTACAAGCAATGATAGGTTGGATATTCTGTTAAATGCTTTGGAGGGTTGAGAGCTGAATGCACTTTCTTCCTTTGGCATATGTGTATAAGTTCAGAAAAGTGTCAATAACTAATGTTGGAGGCAGTTATGAATCTGCAAGTCACCGGAACAGCGAACTTTTGAAATTTCTTGATACATTTGAACTGATTACGAGAGTTTGTATAGGATAACAGAGGAGACTCCTACTGCAATACATTTTGATATAATCAATATCTATCATGTAATAATTTTATCTCTAGCATAACTAATGTTATATATATATATATATATATATATATATATATATATATATATATATATATATAGGAACGCGTTCGAAAGAGGACGTCCGCACTTTCGTTAAAGTGCGGACGGCGCTGCTGCAGCTCGGCTCGGGGTGCGACGGAGCGGCGGAGCTTGCCGAACGGACGCCACGGGTCAGACGGACGGGTCTGCAGTCGGTGGAGTCGCCGGCGACGTGGTTGCAGCCTTGGCTAGAAACCTGCAGTTGCAGGTGAGCTCGCTGCCCAGAAACCTGCAACTCCGACCTCCTCCAACCTCGAACGCTGCCCAGAACCGTCCACCAAGCCTCAGGCCTCCGTCCGCCAAGCCCCGAGCCGCCGTCGCAGCCTGGAACGCCGCCACTGCGTCGGACGTCCGCTTCAGAACCCGCCCCTATATATATATATGTATATAAAGCTTTCATCCTCTATTGATGTCATTGTTGTATTTGGGCAAGACCAAATTTTATGGCAGACATATCCTATTAATTTGTGTTTCTTGGGTTTTTCTGTAGGATATTATTTGGGCAGAAGCACATCAGAAGAGTTTGTGTGACATTGGGCGTCTTCAGTAGAGCTGCAGGGAAAATTATTGTACTTAAATTTTTAATTTCCATTTGAGGATACTTTTACGCTTTTAAGTATAGGTATGGACTGCTAGTATTGGATTTGGTCAGCTGTACATACATTTTGGCAATGGTATAAAAACAAGTATATTTTTGCTTCAATACAAGAACTGTCGTAGAATGGGACCCACGAATAACAAACCAGAGTGGCAGATTTCTTCAAAACCAGATTCCAGAATTGGGTGGTAATCTGGCATTTAATGGTAACATTTAATAATATAAATAAAGCATAAGTCACTGTTCATTGTCAGAGAGTGCAGAGTCTAGCGCTTTTAGCAATGTACCCCGAATTGGCACGGACAGAGTTTGAGGTGGCTAATTGGTACAATTCCAAATGGAGTCTGTACAAATAGCGTCGGACACCATATTTGTAGCTAAAGACCAATAGCCACAGCTATCTGTCCTCAGTAGACTCTGTTTGACGCGAAAATCCTGTAGGGGTGCAAACTGTCTCTTTTGAGCGAGTGATTGCGCAGGCGTGCCAGCACCGCGGGGTGCAATCGTCGGGGTAGTCGCTTTACCTAACTTCTTCTTCAAGCGCTGTGGACGAGAAGAGCACCAACCTCGTCACAGGGTTCTTCTCTAGCCTTTCGGGAAAGGACTTCTGCCTTACGGATAAGAACTTTGAGTGTGATCTCTTCGCGTTCACCGTATCGATACTTAGTATTGTAGACTAAGCAGAGCAATCACTGGGAAGTTGTGAGAAAGCACGGGTTTTGCTAAAGCGTGACTTTAGCTTTGCTGGGTTGCGAGGGCGTTACCCCTGCTTCGCTGGTTGTGTCGGTGGTAGTAGTACTGACAGTCGGCTCGCGAGGAGACTAGGACTGGAAGCACAGTCGCCGGGTTTCAACGAGGTTGAAGGTTTGCTCCGGGGAGGCTTTGTAATCGCTGGGATTAGTTGATTTGAGAGAGATCCTTGTTATGTCCTCGAACCCTAGTATTTATACCTAGGTCTTCGACTGTTCCTTGCTACAGAAGGATTATTGATTGAAGTTTCCTATTCAATCTCTGCTACTTGACTCCAATAAGGTTTCGTTTTCCTTATGGATTACGGAATGGACGAAGCTGTAACCCAAACCCAAGTAGGCTTATTTTGGGCCGCAGGTATCGGCCCGCTATGCTAAATCCACCAAAGGATCTTGCCAAGATTACTTTTGGGCTCAAACATTGCCCCCCAGGCCCCGAAAGCAGGCCCACGAAGATGTAACTGCTTGAAGGGGACTAAAACGACGCGTCGGTCGCTCGAAACGATGTCATTAATGAAGGTTGCGTCCTTTCATCCGCAAAATGCCTTTCTGTCGTATCGTTTCCCTCACAAAAATCCTTATTTAAACCCACGGCCGCGAGACCTGTCACATCAGAAACCATTCTAGTCTCTTAAACCCAGAAAAATCCATTTCTTCGATATCTCTTTGCTTCCCAGAAATGGCTCCCCCGAAGAAAATAATCATCGATCAAGAAGAAGAACTGAACGAAAAGGTTGCCCATACTTGGGGAACCAATATCGGTACCCGCATTCATCTCCACACATCTATCCATCGACCCCTGCTCCTTCGATTCTCCGACCATCAAACCGGACTGGGTCCAGCACCACGAGACGCTATTCCAGACGACGCTATCGCTCTCTATGGCCTACCAGTCCGTCGACCCATTCCAGTCCTCCGAAGGACCCCTGGAGATTTCAGTAGCTGGGGCGCCCAGAACCATAGGGCATTGGCCGTCCTCCATTAGTGCAGCAGAGACTTCTTGGTATCGCGCATCACGAGCGCGGGATCTGGCTCGCTGGAACGCAGCAGGTATCACGCATACTATCGACCTATGTTTCAAACTTCCTCGCGGTGGCAATCGCTCGCCACTCGCTGCTTTCCTTTGTTTCTGGAATACCGCCACCAACACATTTGACTTCAGATTTGGTCAAATGATTACTTTGTTGGATATTCTCGCCATCACTGGCCTACCCATCGATGGCGAGCCCTATCTACATGGTCAATTTGATTCTGTCAACTTCACTTCGACCATGGCCCAACACGGTTGAAGCGCCCACAGCAGCTCCTACCCGCGATGGTTAGCGTATTACAGCCGGGAACATAATGCGACCGGCGGAATCGCTTTTCTGGAGTATTGGCTCTGCAAGTTTATATTCTGCACCTCTTCCTGCAAACCCACTGGTACTTGGACTCTTCTGGCGACGGCCCTCTACAACGGCCGCAACATCGGGCTTGGGCAACCAGTATTAGGAGCCCTCTACCGCATGTTATACCAGGCCACCATGCACCCATTTGAGACTAGCATGTCTGGCCCCTTTTGGATTTTGGATTTCTAGATCCAAACTTACTTTCCATTCTTCCGTCGCGATGACATCCCGCTACTTCCACCGGCAGACCAACTCTTGGGTCAGTGGTTCAGCCGCGAGGGAAGGTACTCATCCCCCCTTACTCCGAGTGTTTTTCTTACCTGTACCTTTTAAGCGAGATGCCATACTGCGACATAATTTTGGGTAGAAGATTCCCCTCTTTACTTGAATATGGCTTTCTTCCTGGCGATCCTCGCTACACTGATCACACACGCTTGGCTTTTCGTCGCACGATCTCCTGCTCAGACATCAGGATCGCTGCCGAGGAACTCAGCTACTAGCTTTACGCTCCTAATCATTTTGCTCGCCAATTCGGCCTTGTCCAATTGGTGCCATTCCCTCTATACGACGCTTGGAACTACAACACTTCATAGCATAGATTCGGGTCCCCTCTCAGACCTGTACCGGCGCAAAGTATGCTCGCGCTGGTTGACCTTCCTGATTGGGCTCAGAATATCGACGCCGTGGACGGGACTGAAGAAGGATACGAGACATGGTGGGAATAGGTCTCCGTCAATTGCTGGACTCAGCAGGACGACGAACTTTTTGCAGCACTCTTTGGAGAACTGAAAAACCCCTACCCTGTCGATGTTGAAGTGCTCGCTCGCTTCCCTGAGGGTGCGACATGATCCCAGCCTCTTCCCGGTGACATAACAGACGCGAGCTCCTCGCCCGGCCCAGGCTGGTATTGTAATCCGCGAACCCCCTCCGGAGGTAAGTATCTGAGCTTTATCCTCTATATTTTTCCTTTTACTTTCTTTCTACTCACCCTTCGCTGTGTCAGGGAACTGCGCCACCTTCTGGCGCTCCCACAATACGTGCTTCCCCGGCCGCTGGTCAGCCTGGAAAGCAGAAAGCGGTGCTCGCAGAGCCTGAAGTTGAAGATTCTTCCTCTGACGACGATAGTCCACAAACTGTAAGGACCTTTTATTCTTAGGATTATGCCTCTCTGCGAGTTCAGTCTAACTTTGTGATTTTGGCAGGTCGCCGCTACTTTGGCTCGCAAGCGCAATCGCTCAGACCCTCGCACTGACCCATGGGAAGAAGATGAACCACTCACTGATCGATTGGTAAGAGATAAGAAAATCACACCTACAAATATCCGTCTTTTCGCCCAATTCCTATAACTGTTTCGCTCGTAGGTTCGTCGCCGGTCCTCTAGACGTGTTGGGGAAGGTTCTTCGGCTGCTGGTGAAGGTTCAAATGCCCTGCAGGCTCAAACGCCTACGGTTTCTACTAATCTCCCATCTCCCGCCAGCACCGCGAGCGATGTGCATTTGACTTTGATTCCGGTGCAGATCATAGACGACAGTTCGCCCAAGCTAGACGAAAGAATAGCCCCTTCAGACCCGCCGCCTGAGGAACCGATCGCTACACGACCCCTAATGCAGGCAGCGCTTGATCCCATCCCTGAAGAAGCAACTCAAGAGCCCTCGCCGATAGCAATTCTGCATGAGCCCCTGGCTGCAGAGGTACACTTTGAACCGAAGGCCTTAGTTTGTTTTATTTTCTGTGCACTCTAATAAGTCCTTCTTAACCATAGAGTCCTGATCCTGTCGGGGAAACAACAACTGCTGCAGAGGTGCCTGTCGCTGATCCAACAAACACAATCGGTGCAGACGTGGTGACCCAGGATCCTGCCCCCCATGTCCCTGAAGTGGGAGAAGGAGCAAATGTCGACCCGGAGCCAGAAGCGGTCCCTGTTATAGAGCCTCAGGAGGCCCCTACTGCTGCTGCTGATGCTCCACCGCCCGAGCCTCCTTCCAGGCTGGAGAGACTTGTTCGCGTACTCGAAGTGACCCCTCCAGGAGTCATAGATGAAGCGAGGGATGGGTTACAGCGACTTCTGGGTCCTGACATCTTATTGACAGGTGCGTCCGCCAGAGCTCAAGAATACTTGATGGTTCTTAGCTGCGAGCGAACTATCACTGAGGCTGAGTTCACCGAGATATATGAACTGTTACAAAGCCTTCCTGAGCAGATCAATGAATGAACGAACGCGGCTGCACAAGCGAGGCAAGCTCAGGCCTATTATCGGGGCCTTTCACACCAGACAGAGACATCTCGCGATTTCTTAGGCAATAGAGCTGTCCTCGTCAAAGACTTGCGCATCACACAGAATCATCTTCGGGTACAAATCTGGGACTTGCAAGCCCAACTGACTGCGGTGACAGCCCAGCTTGAGCATGAAGAGCCTCTGTTAGAACAACCGCTAGGAGCCTTCGAGGCGATGTCTCAAAATTTAGCTCAGGCTCGCGAAGCAGCCAGACAAGCGGAGCGAGCTGCTGCGGACTCCAGTTTTCGTCTGGATGAACACTTACTTCGCTTGACCCATGCGAGCCGAAAACTTTAGGCCCCTTATGTCTAGGCCCTTTTTGTTTTATATGAACAACATTATAATTAATATTTATATTTTGGCCCACTTTGCTTGGCCCAACTATTACTTTAACTCCAGTAGTTACTGACCTCGAAACTGCTGAAAAGATAACCCCAATGTGGGCGGTTGTTTCCTTGAAGACTGCTCCGCTTCCCACGCGTTTTCAAATCCTTTCATTTCCGAGATTCTGGCATTCAATTCCATTGATTCTCTCATTGATGGCGTTGAAAGCACTTCAACTGCCCATTGCGCGGTTGGGATTACTACGACTGGCATTATAAATACCTGTACTCAGGGAGAATAAGCAACCAAGCCATCATGTCTTTTCCAGAGATAACCTCGCGAGCCTTGCTGCTCTTTCTTCAGTTTCTAAAATCCTCTTCCCATGATCTCACCCTTAGCCACATATTCATAGGCTTCATGGCTTAATCTCAAGACCTAGGTAGGCCTCATGGCCTAATCTCAGGTCCAGTGGCATGTCTTTGGTTTCTGAAAATCTGGATGAACTTGCCAGTCTCAGTCAAACCGAAGAACACGTCACGCTCCTAACGCGGCAGAACCTGATTCTGAGGGGTCCCTCTTCTCAGACTGCCCGCCTGGAGCATGGGGAAGAAGGGCGGAAGGCCACGTTGAGGCCGACTGTTCTTCTTTCGCGGTCTACCTCCAGGGCCCGACTACAAGGCTTCTGTTTTTCCCCTGGAGGTAGATGTGGTTGTGGGTCGCGCTCGCTCTGGATACCAACTCCATCCCGAAGGATACTCAACTAGAAGGGTTGGGATGGATTATTTCCTTCCCTCTTCCTCCGGTACAAATGAGAGCAGCTGCGACTCAGATCAGAGGAGGATGTGGGTGAAGAGAGGAAGAGTGCTAGCGGTACTGCCCATGTCCTCCTTGCCACCGCAAGATCCAGAAACTCTTAGAAGATCTGAAATCTTTATGATTCTTTAAGCCACTTTTGGCCTTGTAATTGTAAATGTAACTGTTTCTATCTGTACTGCTTTTGGCCACAAAGCCACTTTATGAATGAATGTTTTTATAGTTAAAGGTTACTGTTGTAAAATAAGGCCTCTTGTATAGGCCCCCATGTATATTCTTAACACACGTTGTCAAGGAAAAAGTACAATCAAAGTTGGAAATTGCACGCTCAAGAAATTATTCCAAAGCAAAGCCTCGAGAGCAGGCCTGGAAATTAATCAAGAAATTAATGAAATTAAGCAAAAATAAGGCCTCAAAAGAAGGCCTGGAAATATATAGTGTTGCCCCCCTAGTGTTCGTCGGCGGAGCAAACACATGAGATGAAGGCCTAAATGTAAAGGTGGTGCGAGCCGAGGAAAACTATGATTGTCCCCCGGTTTGGGACGAAGGTTGGTCCGGGGAATCGTCGAACTCCCAGACACTAGGATAATATTTCTTCAGGAATCGTCCGTTGATGGGGTTGCGATGGATGTCGCCATCGATGTCCCTGAGGTGAAAAGCCCCGCGCTCCAAAATGCGGTGAATAACAAAGGGTCCTTCCCAGCGAGGAGTCCACTTACCGCGACCGGTCAATTTTTCGCCAAAAGGAAAAACGGCTTTCCAAACGAGCTCTCCTTCTTTATAACTACGACCATGTGTCCGCTTATCACAAGTGCGAGCGATATATTGCTTTTCCATGACCAGATTATCCAAAGCCGCTAACCGCTGCTCGCTTAAATCTTCGTGCTCCTGCCACATTGCCTAGACATAGTCCTTGCCGATCAAATGATGTTGCTCTTGGACGCGTAAGGAATGAACGTTAATCTCCAAAGGTAACACAGCGTCGTGACCAAACATAAGTGCATACGGTGTCGTCGCGGTGGGACTCCTCTTAGAAGTGCGATAAGCCCAAAGTGTCTCGTACAAAGTATCGTGCCATTGTCGAGGGTTCTTTGCCAGCATCTTCTTTAGTAGGGTAATAATTATCTTGTTGCTAGCTTCCGCTTGGCCGTTGGACTGAGCGTAATACGGGGTACTGTGGACGAATTGGATGCCAAAATCAGTGATTAGTTGCTCGACGGGACCTCCCATGAACGCTGCCCCCCGGTCTGAAACGAGCACCTCAGGGATGCCAAACCTGCAGAGAATGTTATGAAAGATAAACTGGCGAATGGTGGCGCCGGAGGCCTCCTTTAATGGCTCCGCTTCAACCCATTTGGTGAAGAAGTCAGTAGCGACAATGATAAACTTATGTTGGAGAGAAAAGTGGGGATGGATCATCCCAATCAAGTCCAATGCCCAGCCTCGCGCAGGCCAAGGCTTGATGATAGGCTGCATGGGAATGTTAGGAACATGCTGGACTGGACCATGTGCTTGACAATCTTGGCATCCTTTGGCGAATGCAATACAATCCTTTAGAATGCTAGGCCAGTAATAACCAAGTCGCCTAATAAGCCATCGCATCTTGGGTCCCGCCTGATGAGCCCCACAAATCCCTGTGTGCACTTCACGCATTAATCGTTTAGCTTCGCGACCATAGACACACCGAAAGTCCATGCCATCTTCCCCACGGCGTCGCAACTCGTCACCCCTGAGGAAATAGTTTAGAGCAAGAAAACGAATCTTCCTGTCAGCTATGGGGTTTGGGCGCTTGAGGTAAGTAACCAGTGGGATGCGCCAATCCACATCTATAGGTTCTAGCACCGCGACCACTGGATCATCTGGTGGATCAGGTCGTGCGAGCCATGAAGGCAGTGTGCGACGCTCAACTTTCAAAAGACGCTCGCGAACACCATACTTCAATGTAATGCCGGTGGCCAGTTGAGCGAGCTCATTGACAGCGAAATTGCGCTCGCGGGGAATATGCTCCAAACCGACATCGTCAAACTGATCCAAAAGCTCAATGGCACGATTCAAATACGGCATGAGTAGCCAACTTGCACATCGATATACGTTTTGAAGCTGGTTTATAACGAGCTGAGAATCGCTGCGGATCTGAACGTCCCTTACGCCCATTTCCAGTAAGACTTCTAGCCCAATAATAAGAGCTTCATACTCTGCCTGGTTGTTCGTGCATTTGAACTCTAATTGGAAGGAGTAAGAGAAACGATTGCCAGTTGGATTTTCCAGAACAATCCCTTCTCCGGCCAATGTTTCGGTTCTGGAGCCATCGAAGAACAATAACCAGGGCTGCAAGGAGACTGTTGCTTGGTACCAAACCGCGTATTCCGGGATGCGCGCCAAATCTGGCCGCGTCATAGTGACTGATGCTATTTCCAACTCCTTCAACGTGGGTATCTCCAACGTAGTATGATGTGCCAGAAAATCCGTGATAGCCTGCCCCTTAACAGCTTTCTGAGGTACGGATTGTAGCGAAAATTCTGAAAGGGCCAGTACCCACTTGCCAATGCGGCCTCTCAAAATAGGCCGCGACAACATGTATTTGACTAGATCAGTTTGAGCGATGATGCAGGTAGTGAAGGATAACATGTAGTGTCGCAACTTGCACGCTGAGAAGTACAAAGTCAGACACAGTTTCTCCATAGGGGTGTACCTTGTCTCACAATCTGTTAAAGTCCGGTTGAGGTAAAATATAGCATGCTCGATACCTCCTTCATCATCCTGAGCGAGCAGGCTGCCAATGGAAGCCTCAGCCGCTGAAATGTATAACTTCAGCGGAATTCCAGCCCTAGGTGGAACTAGCACAGGCGGACTTGCGAGGTAGGTCTTGATTCTGTCGAAAGCCTCCTGATGTTTAGGCTCCCACACGAACTCAGCCTGTCCCTGTAATTTCAGCAATGGGGAGAAGGGCTGGATTTTACCTGCAGAGTTAGAGATGTAACGTCTCAGAAAGTTGATCTTACCCAGCAAGCGCTGCAACTCCTTCTTTGTTCGTGGGGCGGTAGCATTGATGACCGCGCTCGCTTTGTCTTCAGGGACTTCGATTCCTCTCTGGTGAACAATGAATCCGAGAAAATCGCCTGCTCGAACCCCAAAAACGCATTTGGCTGGATTCATCCTGAGCTTGTGTTGTCACATGCGCTCAAACACCTTCCTGAGATTGGTGATGTGGTCACCCTTCCTCTGTGACTTCACCACCATGTCATCGATGTAGACCTCTAAAATCTTCCCCAGTATGTCGTGGAAGATTAGGTTCATGGCTCTCTGATACGTTGCTCCGGCATTCTTCAGTCCAAAAGGCATAACCACATATTCAAAAACACCCACGAAGCCTGGACAACGGAATGCGGTCTTATGTCTGTCTTCTTCTGCGACTGGAATCTGGTGATACCCCGCGGTGCCGTCCATGAAAGATAATAATTCATGTCCTGCTACAGAGTCTACTAACATATCCGCGACCGGCATAGGGTAGACATCTTTAGGTGTAGCGACATTAAGGTCTCTGTAGTCAACGCAGACCCTTATCTTGCCATTCTTCTTGCGAACTGGCACGATATTAGATAGCCACTGATTGTATTTGGCTACCCTGATAACGCCGGACTTGTGCATTTTCTCGACTTCCTCTTTGACGAGGATTTGGGTTTCAGAGTTCATTCGTCGTGGCTCTTGTTTCACAGGCCTCCTGTCAGGGAGTGTTGGTAATTGATGGCACACCAAATCTGGTGACAGGCCTGGCATATCCTCGTACTTCGCCGCGAAGCAGTCTTTGAATTCATGTAATAACTCAATGAGCCTCTGTTTCTCGCTAGGCTCCAAGTAAGAGCTGATGGCCACTTCCATAGGCTCATCTGCTGTTCCAAGATTGATTTTCTCGGTAGGATCTCTGACCTTAGGGGGTGTGTCATCCAGCGCTGCTGGAGCGAGCTGGATATCGACCTCAGCATCTTGTTCCTGGTCAGAGAGCTCTTCATGGACGACCTCTAAGGTCGCGATCCGATCATATGCCTCTCTTTCCACTAAGTACGATGATAGTCTTTCGTACAGTGAGTGGAAGGCCTCTATCCCTCCTTCTGGAAGGTCGTAATCCATTAATCATCTAAGGGTTTGGGCACAGCGTGGCCAGGCCTCTCCAAGCCTTCTTTTGCGAGCGTAAGCCCCCACTGTGCCAATTCAGAGGCCGTCACCCCTGTGGGGCGGCCCTTATCATCGATGCCACCAACCTGCAATGGAGTGATAGGCTCCAAATAGTATCTGGCATCTACATAGTTTGCGGAAACGGGAAATGGACGAGGATCCGCTTTAATCACCTCCGCTTTATCTGTCTTCCGGTTCCACATTACAAGCTCCTGATGAAGAGTCGACCGAACACAATAGCTCCTATGGATCCAGTCTCGGCCCAGAATAGCACTGTAGGCCGCATAATAGTCTGTCACAAAGAAAGCATAAACTCCCTCAGCTGGGCCAACCTTGATGCGCAGGAAAAGAAGTCCCAAGGTTTTTGTTACAGTCCCTGCGAAGTTCTTAAGTGTAAGAGATGTAGACTGGATCTTCTCTCTCTTGATTCCGAGCAAGTGCATGGTTCTGGTGGTGATGACGTTCACAGCCGCGCCGGTGTCAACCATGATCTTGCTAACTTTGGTGCCGCTCACATCTGCTGTGATATACAGTGGTCTCATGTGTTGGACCATAGCAGGTGTTGGCTTAGTGAAAGTCATGAAGAACTCTGTGTTATGAGCCTCCCCTGTCTCAAGGAGCACGACTTCCTCCACAGGTGTCGTGACTGCCGATGTGATCTGCAACGGCTGCAAACTATTTTCTCCTTCTTCAACGCAGTCCTGAGCTGCAACCGGTAATGCATACCGCGCGGGTAGTACGAAAACCATGTTGCAGGATATATCAGTCATATCCGTCTCCTCCGCGTCAGTTTCCAGATCAAGCTTGGGTTCGTTGACAGGGACGGCAGTGTTGAATTGCTTAGCCAAGCGATCGACTAATGACTCCTCCGTAAGGCCTTTTACCTCACACTGCTCGCGCTCTTGTACTACAGGTGTCTACTCGAGTGAGTCTGGCTTTGGTTCTCCTTCAGTGCTGACCTTGGGGGATGAGACCACTACACTCTGGACCCTTTTTGGCCTCCACTGTAAAGTCTCGGCAGTCCTTTCCTTGCCCCCCAGTCTCTGAAAAACCGAAGGTTTAGCCTCTGCTTCTTCGCGAAATAACCTGCGCCTGACATGAGGTCGCCTTGCCGGTGAAGTTTCAGTTCGAGGCATCGGAGGTATCCTTTCTTCAGTGATCCTGCAAAAAACACTGGGCTTGTCTGCCCCTGTTGCTTGTTTCCAGAGGCTGCGGGGGGCCATTAATGGCTTGGCCGCGAGTGCCTCCATTTCCTTTTGATACTGCTCAGGTGATTTGACCAGTTGTGAAGGCTTGATCAAGCCCTGGTCAAGGGCCTTTAGTGCGCGCTTGGCTTCTCCAAACCTGCGCTGCAGCTTCCTTTTCTTGGAAGAGCTTATCTCCACTGCCTTCCCCTTTTCCCTGGTGTACCATTTGCCTTCCTTGATTGTATTAGCTGAGGCAGGAGGGATGTAGGGCTTGGTCAGAATATTCTTGCACGCGGTCCTGGCCTTCTCCTCTTGTTTCTGATTGCTCGCGGCTGCTCTCAGCTTCTTGAACAAGTTGGAATCCTTTGGGGATGGTGATGACTCCATTTTCTCTCTTTCTCTTGGGCTGGAAGGCTGATAGTTCCGAGAAGATGAAGCCCACTTGACCGGTGGGAGAGAACCAAAGTGAAATGCCTGCTCGACCTCTTCATGCGACACCTGAATGCCGCACTCTTCCTTGCATCGCGAGCATAAGACCACTGGCGAGGCCTGGCTTTTTGTTTCAGCCTTGCCCCTTACCGGTGTCCAGCCTGCGGCGGACTTCTCCCCTTGCTCATTTGAGCCCAAATCGAGAGTGGGTTTCCGTTGCTGCTGTTTGGTCCAGTTTACATCGACCATGTTAATCCCAGTATCAGGAAAGGGATCCAAGTCTACTAGCGCTGCCGCCGTGACTGGAGCTTCCACCTGCAAACTACCATTGTTAAGCCATACCTGAATCTGGTCTTTGAGTTTCACGCAATCTGCAGTGTTATGATTCCACAAATTATGGAACTTGCAATACTTCTTCCCCCTCAGCTGCTCCGGTCGAGGAAAAGGTCCAAAATCAGTCTTCACCATCTTCGCAGCAATCATTTCGTCGAGGATCTCATGGGCCTTGTTGGCATCATATGTATATGTTGCGAACTCAGGTTTGGTGAAGGCCATTGATTTGAGCTTAACGGGCGCCTTGGAAATTTTGAGCTGCTTCAATGATGGACTCTTTTTCCCGGTTAACTCGTAGGCCGCTATATCATTTTCCTCTTCCTCTTTATCATCTTGGATCACTTCTTCAGTGCTATGATGGTAATAAGGGTCATAGGTCGACGGCTGGTAGCTCAGGGCTGATACGGTACGATGTTTCCCTTGCACATATGTCCCTCTAGAAGCGTTTTTCCTTGCATCCGTCTCTCTAAGGAGATGCTCGAAGCTTCCCACCTCTGTGATGAGTTCTCCCATCGACTGAATCATGCTGCCGTGCTGCTTCTTCCGTTGACGTGGTTCCAAACCTTTCACCGCCAACTTGACTAACTCCTTTTCGGGCAGGATGACGTTTAGCTTAGCTTTCTGGATCTGGAAGCGTTGAAGGTAGGCCACCGCTGATTCTGTAGGCTGCTGGGCCATCTGGGTGAGAGAGGCCAGGTCTACTTCGGGCTCGATAGTTCCGAAAGTTTCGCGGAAGAGCAGTTCCATTGTAGGCCAATCAGCCATTGTTCCTGGCCGAAGCTTGGAAAACCATCTGAAGGCAGCGCCTGATAGAGAAGTGCCAAAAATCCTGCATTTAAGGATATCATCATTCTGGTACTGGCCGCACTGTACCCTAAACCTGGCCAGATGCGTCGCCGCGTCCTCAGTATCTTCCCCTGAAAAAGTAGAAAATATTATGTTCTTATAGCCTCGGGGAAAGGGTGCGAGCATGATATGTGGCGGGAAAGGTCCCTCATAGACCCCATCTGGCTGGGCCCTAGGGTTAGCCAATCTGATCATCTCCTCTACTTCATCGCGTCTTACATATTCTGGACCCGGAGGGGGGGTGGTACTGCCATAGTTTGGCGAGCAGCTTGCATAGGTGTTGCCTGGTTCACCGTTGTCGATCCCCCTTCGACGTGTGCCACACGGGTAGTAGCCTGCTGCTGAAGAGTCATCGCTGGCTTAATCTCTTCCTTCGACAAGGCCGTTATCTTGATCGGGGTACCGGTCTGGTCGAGCCCGTAATAACTCCCTGGCAGCTCTTGATATACCATTTCTGTTCCGTCGCTGTCGTATTAGACGAACGTGGCGGGCTCAGATGAAGTTCCTGCACCTTTCGAAGCCTGATGCTTTGGTCTGGTGGCCTGTCCGCCCGACGAAGTAGGCTTTTCCTTGCAGCCACCGATGACCAACGCTTGCTCTTTATCCCTCAGTGGCGTAGCAGTAACTGTAGCTGAGGCAGAAGCGGTATTATTAGCCTTCTCGCACTGATTTGGTGGCACGTACTTTCCTGAACCGGATGGCTGGCCAAGAGAGCCAAGGATAGCATTAGAATCCCCTAAAGTTTTGTTCAACACTTCTCTCGCTTGGTTCAATTCAGCTCTCTGCATGGCCACTTCAGTTGCCAGGTTGGCACCGTCCTTGCGAAGACCTGCCATGTCTGACGCGGTCTGTTTGGTTTGGTCGGCGATAGCCTCCAAAATCTCTTTTTGACGCCGGTTCTGCTCGCTAGCGACGCTCGCAGCATGTGCCTTCACCGCACTCTCTGACTGTGCGATCTGCTGCCTAGTTTCCTCAGCATGGCGGATAATTCGCTGATCTATTTCTTGTATAAGCTTCTCCGTTTTTGCGGTCTCTCTGGCGAAGTCAGTGTCCATCTTCTTGCGATGGCTTTCGATATTCTCTATGATGATTACGAACCTGACTTCGGAGGTCGCTCCCTCTTTAATAGGCTTTGGAACGAAAGCCTCTCCGTCCCCACTTCCCACTGTGGTAGTAGCGGTAGTGGGGATAACAGGTTCGCTGACCTGATTGGTATTGACATTCTGGCCCTCAGTAGTGGCCGGATGATCCTTTCCTTGTTCAGTTGACATGTTGGATGAACAGGTGGGGTAAGCCAATCGCTGAGCCACTTGTTCTTCGGAAAGACCACGACAGTCCGCGCGAGAGTGCGGTCTGTAACTGGAGGTCTTATGTCTTGAGCAGTTAGCGTAAACCTTTTGGTAAGGGTTTTCGCTAGACTTCCCAATGGCTACGTTCACGAAAAGACACTACTGCAGAGTCCCACTGGGCGTGCCAAAATGTTTGACGCGAAAATCCTGTAGGGGTGCAAACTGTCTCTTTTGAGAGAGTGATTGCGCAGGCGTGCCAGCACCGCGGGGTGCAGTCGTCGGGGTAGTCCCTTGACCTGACTTCTTTTTCAAGCGCTGTGGACGAGGAGAGCACCAACCTCGTCACAGGGTTCTTCTCTAGCCTTTCGGGAAAGGACTTTTGCCTTACGGATAAGGACTTTGGGTGTGATCTCTTCGCGTTCACCGTATCGATACTTAGTATTGTAGACTAAGCAGAGCAATCACTGGGAAGTTGTGAGAAAGCACGGGTTTTGCTAAAGCGTGACTTTAGCTTCGCTGGGTTGCGAGGGCGTTACCCCTGCTTCGCTGGTTGTGTCGGTGGCAGTAGTACTGACAGTTGGCTCGCGAGGAGACTAGGACTGGAAGCACAGTCACCGGGTTTCAACGAGGTTGAAGGTTTGCTCCGGGGAGGCTTTGTAATCGCTGGGATTAGTTGATTTGAGAGAGATCCTTGTTATGTCCTCGAACCCTAGTATTTATACCTAGGTCTTCGACTGTTCCTTGCTACAGAAGGATTATTGATTGAAGTTTCCTATTCAATCTCTGCTACTTGACTCCAATAAGGTTTCGTTTTCCTTATGGATTACGGAATGGGCGAAGATGTAACCCAAACCCAAGTAGGCTTATTTTTGGGCCGCAGGTATCGGCCCACTATGCTAAATCCACCAAAGGATCTTGCCAAGATTACTTTTGGGCTCAAACAGACTCAATAGCCACAGATTAATGGTTATGGCCATAGGCCTGTTTTCTAGTAGTGTGGAGTCGGACTTAGCGACGAAGAGGACTTTAAGGAGTGAGCGGAGTCCATGAACTCGAAGGAACGTTATAGTTGTGAGGGTCAAAAACGACGTGCCACTGACATTTTCTTTTTCAAAATAAATTATATTTATTTTATAAAAAATTCAAAATAAATTATATTTATTTTATAAAAAATTCAAAATAAATTGTCCAATACTACAATATATTCTTGTCCAAAATCAGTTGAGAAGCTTTACGAATAGCGAAAGTGGTGAGTTAAGGTTAGATTAGATCAAGGGTTTGATTTCCTTATAATGTAACTCTTTTATTTTTTAGCAAATCACACATAAGCCCTTGATAAAAGATGAATTCAAAAATATATTCCTACAAGTTTATTCAGAGCTTATAAAGACAAAATTTTACAGATAAGGACAAGTTGTTATAATCAATAAGATATTTACAATTCTAACATTTACATGGATAACTAAATATTTATTATTTCTTTAATTCAAACTCTTTTTTGTTCAAATGAAGAGAGAGAAACAACATCAAACAAGAAAAAAAACAAAACAGAGAAACCATATTAGACAATCGTCCAATCCTGCTACTGCAGTCATACTCGTCTAGTTCTGCTATTGCACTCGTACTGATCTAGTTCTGCTATTGCATTCGTACTCGTCTAGTTCTACTATTGCACTCGTACTAATCTAGTTCTGCTATTGCATTCGTACTTATCCAGTTCTGCTATTGTACTCGTACTCGTCCAGTTCTGCTACTGCACTCATACTCCTCTAGTTCTGCTACTACATTCGTACTTGTCCAGTTCTGCTACTGCACTCATACTCCTCTAGTTCTGCTACTACATTCATACTCGTCCAGTTCTGCTAATGCCTCATACTCCTCTAGTTCTGCTACTACATTGGTACTCGTCCAGTTCTGCTAATGCACTCATACTCGTCAATTTCTACTACTACACTCCTGCTCCTCTAGTTCTGCTACCACATTCATACTCGTCCAGTTCGGCTACCACATTCGTACTCGTCCAGTTCTGCTACCGCACTCGTACTCATCCAGTTCTGCTACCGCATTCGTACTCCTCCAGTTCTGCTACTGCACTCGTACTCCTCCAGTTCTCCTATTACTTGAAGATTAAGACTATATTGAAGGTTAGTTCTGCTATTGCACTCATACTCCTTCAGTTCTGCTACTGCTTGAAGATTAAGACAATATTGATGGTTAGCTCCGCTACTGTTTTAAGGATGGAGAAAAAATGCCTTTCAAATTGCCGGTTAACATTGGATAGTGAAATTGCTTGATTAAATCAAGGAAAACCAAAAGTTAATGTCTTTCAAATGACTAATTAAACACTTGAAATTCAAGAACATTACATTGTTTAATGTGTTTCAAATCCAACATCGCTAGTGTTTTATATCTTTTAAGAACTAGTCTGATTCTATTTCATTCCCAATCCCTTCTTAATCATTATATTCAATAGGAACAATTTCAAGGTAAGTTGATAACAAGGTAAAATTCCACAACAGAAAACGAACCTCGGCTTTGATAGAAGAAGCGCTGCCAAGATGTGAATCTCACTACCTTCTGTGTTCATCATAGTGGCGATGGCATAGCCCTTGTCCTCGTTGAGCTTCCTTACGCGCTCAAACAAGGTGCGGTGTTAATCGAGCGTGTTGTGGCACATGTTGAGCCACGCCATGTTCATGTCGCCAACGGCGAGAGCCTCAATCACGGTGGTGTTGACCGAAAACCGGCGATTAGGAGTGGAGAATTGCTTGAGGAGTAAGGAGGAGGAATGGGCTTTGGGGTGAAGAGTGAACAAACTTAGAGATTGTGACCTGAAATGGTTGAGAGAGAGAGAGAGAGAGAGAGAGAGAGAGAGAGAGAGAGAGAGAGAGAGAGAGGTTTATGTCTCCGTCAATGAACGGAGGGAGCTGAGAAAAAAGTCATAATCTTTTGACAACGACATCGCAGTAATTTTAACAAAACATTGTATTCATTCGTAATTATGCATGAAATCTCAGAGAGTATGTCTACTTCATTCTCCTTGGGCCTGGGCATTGTGTTCTTATTTGTATAAATCTACTGCAAGATGGGTTTTCTGTTTTTTTTTTTTTTTTTGTTTAATTTGGTCTATTACTTGTATGAAATTTTCTATTTATTTTTTGTGTGTCTTAGTTCTTCACAAATAAAACTATGCGTATTTTTCATACGCGATCGATGGTCTGAAAGTATACAACTAGATTATCTCCGCAATAAGCTAATCAAATTGGGAATCATTTGATCATAAAACCAATCGAGCAAATCCATCATTTATTTATTAATTGGCTAATTAAAGAATCTCTAAGATTGATTTCTCTACATATGATTTTAGATAATATAATGATTTTAGGTCCTGAAAATTTGTTGTTTTCAAGATCAAAAGCTTTTAAATCTTGGCAATTCTTCAAGGAAGGAAAATCTCCCACAAATTTATTGTTATCTAGTTTCAATGACTCAATGGAAATTAACTTTCCCATTGTGGTAGGAATTTTTCCGGAAAATGCATTGTTACTCAAATCAAGAAAGATTAAACCTTTAAAATGCATCCAGCAATTCGGAAGTTCTCCAGATAGTTTGGGCTCCTAGAATATGGCGCCCTTGGGAATTTCTATTTGATTGTACAAAAGGTCAACACTAGCAATAGATTTGGAAGAATTTATGTGAGAAATAGTTAAAAGATTGGAGGAAGGAAATCTGCTGTCCCAAAAACCCTCTCCCAACACTATCCCCATGTTTTGATTGGCTTAGATTGATTAAAAAAATCATTATCTTAATCTTTCTTTCATTTTTTAATCATAATGGACCAATCAAAATATGGAGACAGGCTTGGCACATGGTTTTTGGGGACAGCAGATTTCATCCCAAGATTGGACGAGGAAGAAAATTATTGTACTGTAATGTTAAGTTTCTTAGGGAGCTTGTTATTATTGTTTCCGAATATGTTGCCGAGATGCGCAGAAGCATGGAGGTGGTGGGGTTTAGTTGTTCTCCAGAGTCAACGTCACACGTTGCTAGTAGTATTGAGATCAATTAGTTCTCATCTTCATGCAAATGCTTAATTTCAACATATGGCTTAGTTTTTTTTTTTTTTTTTTATCAAATAAGAACTTCATTAATAAAAACGAAGATTACAATGAGAATGAGAATTAAAAGCTTCAACCGAAACTTTCCCACTTGAGACGTCACGGTGGACATCTATACTGACACACGGTTGAAGCCAAACTAGGCCCCGACTCCAAAACACACTAGAGAAAAGACTTAACTAAAAAGACTAAACTAGCACCAGAAAAAATGGCAAAAACAACAAGATGTGTTGGAGTAGAGAAACCATAACATTTCACCTCTCGTCAGCCAAGAACACTAACTCCCACCCAGAATCCACCTGGCCAACACTTGTCGTTGCTTCGAACCTGACCAAAAGGATTGTTGGACAGTCAGACCTAGGACTAAAGGAAATCCAACACCGTCACCGTCCTATCATTAGCACCGTCAACTCATTAATGCTCCAACACGCAATCGCCTCCGACCCAAAACTAGATAGGAAACGCCCCACTAGAAGGCCATTAATGCTCGTCTATGCCACAGGCAGACTTTTTGCTGACCCAAAACTAGAACCAGAGCAATGATCGGAGTAATATTTTCTATGTTTTTAGTATCATTTTCCCTACATTTTACTTAGTTATCCCTTTAACAATGTCATTTCTAACTTACTTTGTTGTATTTAGGTAGAAATGAACTTCAAACGTAGGAAATGAGCTAAAAAGATGCAGAAATGAGGAAATGGAGTTTTCCTAGTCCAACTAGGAATCCCAGTCAACGCAGAAATCCTGATGAGGCTAGGAAACCTGAAGGCATTAGGAGACCACATGGCAAAAAGATGACATTGGAGATATTTTTGGGAATTAAATCTGATTTTGCCATGGGAAATTGTGGAGTTAATGTCAAAAATCAAGCGAGGATCAAGGATAATGATGCCATGGAGAGATTTAAGGGAGAAAAGGTCCAAAACAAGTCCAGATTCATTCCTATTTTCACTCAAGATTATTTTGGCCGAAAATTAAGAGATAAAATCAGATTAAATCTTGGGAAAATTAGCAATAATATATTTGGAAAGATTATGGAGTTATTTTGGAGCTTCCTGATTGGTTGAGTGACATGGCAGAGCTGACGTGGCATTAATTTATTGGTTGGAGCTATGTGGTGCAACTAGATACATTCCTTGATGTCCACATTCATTCTTAGCTGAAATTGAGGAGATAAATCAGAAAATAATTATGCAATTAATTCAAAAATAATCTCCCTAAATCAAGGTGCTAAATTGGAGGTTTCTTATTGGTTGGATGTATTAGTAGAGCTGACATGGCGTTATCTGATTGACTAATGCTGTGTGGATCATTTTTGAAGACTTGGAGACTAAGTTGCCATCCTCCTATAAATAGGAGCATCAATAACGACCACTGAACACATTCTCTCATTCAAAATATCAACAAACCCTGAATCAAATACGCAATCCTCCCCTTTTCTCTCTCAAAATTTCATCATCCTCTCTTCAAGTCAAGAAGTCGTGATCAAGCTCCATCAACATCTCCTTGCCGTGGTCCTCATCTTGCCTCCACCACATTTGAAGCTTTCTTGCGTTCTTGAGATCTTCAAAAGTGTAACCATGTCCTTTTCTAGTTTAATTTCGGTTTTCTTTTCTTGTAATTCAAAACAGATTTTTGTTTTGTTATTTTGGATGTTTCGAATTCTTGTTAGGTTAAAGTTTGGATGTTAAAGATTGATTTCCAATAACCATGAAGCATGTTTTGTTTTAGGTTTTTTAGATTATAATTTTCAGTTTCATATATGTCATGATTGTTTGTTGATTTTGTGCTTCAATCCCACCTTTTATGTGATTATGTTCTTTGGTGCGCAACTTAGAATTATAAGCATGTAATTGCATCCAAATTAAGATATGCTAGCATTCTAGATCTTAATTGCTAAGTGGAAAACCTATAATTCCTTAGGTAAATCAACAATGAGCTTTGCATGATAAGATTAGCGTTCTAACTTGTCGTCTTTGCTTAAATCAATCAAACTTCCACATGTTCTTAATGCGTTAATTGTGTTTTGTTGGGGAATTGATCACTCACTAGCTTTGCATGATTAATAGGATTAATTATGGTGCGTTCATCTAGTTAATCTAATTAAGGGAAGTAATAAGAACTTATGCATGCGTTCATGGTTTGTTCTTGACTGATTTCTTTCTATGATATGTTTGATTCGAAATTATCTTTGATAATCTGCTTAATGTGTTAATGGTTGTTAATTATATCTCTACTTCCTCCATTCATCTACTTCTACTTTGATTCAAATTTGTTTGATGACTTGTATAATATTTAGTAGTTAGATTTAGACACAAACTTTCGAAATCCCCTCTTAATTCTTTGTAATTTTCGTAGATATTGTATTTCTATAATTAATATTCTTTTCTTGACGTATAAATGACAGGAGCACCCTCAATCCCCGGATAGAACGATCTCTACTTGCTATATACTAACAACTGTCAACAGGGTTAATTTTGAGAACTCATTTCGAGCTCATCAAGCAACCCACTAGAAGGCCGAAGAGAAAGATTGTCTATGCCAAACCCTGTAGTACCCACTATAACATATGGCTTAGTTAATATTGTGATATAATTGTGAAATATAGGCAAGTCATAACTTGGTCTTCAAAGCATGAGAATGAGCTTAATTGTGGGTTGCGCACGAGAGTGGAAGGAAAAAGTAGTGTTAAGAGGAAAAATCTCCTCGGTGATTATTGTGTTCTTGGGTATTATATGAGTGAGGCCGTGAGGAGTTTATAAGGATTTTAGAATTTATTTTCATGGTGAGAACCAAATATTTTTCGTTACATAGGCCGGCATAAAACTATTAGTATTTGCAAAAGAGGGAAGATAAGAACGCTAGAAAAGTAGAAAATATTATTACAAATTTTCCATATTCCAACAAGAAACAGTTTTGATATCATGCTGATCAAATCAATCTCATTAAGCAACTTCTGAACATTGAATTCATCTACACTTATACCAATATACCCACCTGGAACCCTTCAGCAATGCCAACAGAGAGCTTCACTAAATCTCAGTAGAGCTTTCACCTAGCGATTAGTAAAACACCCCAATTCCTTCTACCAATTCAAATGATCATTACGCCCTCGCATTCACTTCTTCCCGTTGTACATGGACTCCACCTTTCCGTCATTTCCCCCCAGCAACAAGTACTTGTCCTTTCTAGTTAACCCAGTGCGCTCAAACCCCAGCACATCACCCAGCACCTTCTGCACGTAGTTCGCCACCTCGATTGCCGACTTCCCCGCCTTGCACGACATGTCGTCCGGCAGCCGGTCGAGAAACGTCGCCTCGTAAGTCGGCCTTGGGTTCATGAAGAAGAAGTACGGGTCCCAAAACTTAACACCTCTCACGGTGGTGCCGTAGAACATGCTCTGCTTACAGTCCATCGCCACCGGGACGATCCTATCGCTCATTTCTGCGAATAAAGCACTGAAACGAAGCAGGAACGGCTCCCGGCACGTGGTGCCTTCCGGACACACGACGAGGTCGCCCTTTTGGAGAAGGGCGGTGAGGCGAGCAGCGTCAGCCTCACGGTCGCGGGAGAGAGCGATGGTGGGGATGGGGGAGAGGAACCGAGAGAGGCGGCTGACGCTGTAGGAGACACACGAGACTTTGCGGCCTAGGGCAATGGCAATGATGATGGGGTCGAGGGCGGTGCGGTGGTTGCAGACGTAGAGGTTTCCTGGTGTGCCTGGGGAAGGTGGTGGGGGGCGGTTGCCGCGGATTTTGAGCTTGATTCCGAGCATGGCGTAGGTGTAGGGAACGATGCTTTCGGGGAGGGGGAGGTTGATGTAGACGCGCATAATGCAAAGGACGAAGGCGAATGGGAGCCAGAGATAGGTAATGATGGCGTTGAGTGGGTCGGGGCGCTGGACGAGGCGGCCGTCGTGGAAGATGAGCCGGTTTTTTAGGCGGTCCGACGGGACTGGGCGTGCTGATTTGCTTGGGGGAACCATGTAGCCTTCCTGCTCAACATTGAAACCATAATGAGCAAAAACTAAACCATAATATAATACAGCTAGCTATAGAAAGTGAAGCACAATTTGTAATCAAAGTGATCCATAGATATATATGTATATCAACATGATCAATAAATAGGTAACTAGAACTAATTAAACACAAATTTCACGAAAATCAGCACAATTTGTAATCCGAGTGACGCACAGTATGAAGGACATGATTAACATATTTGTTCAGGGTCACAATCGCATTACAGTGACGGGTTAGATGAGAAGTTTGATTTAATCAGTTTATCTCTAAATGAATTCTAAAATTCAAATCGAATAGCGGTAATATAATAACATATTTCTTATCGATTAAGTTCTATCTCACACGAAATATGTGACGATTTTGACATAATATTGTGGAGAGACTCAGAAAAATGCCTCCAAATGTAATAGTAGATAAGCGATCACTTCATTTTACTAGAGAACAATGGGTCTTTCATGAAGTACATATCAATGATTGGATTCCATGTGATTCATGTGAGATGTATGAATGAACTTCATAACTAAGGTAGTTATTTCCTTGACTCTCATTTATAACTTTGCTAGACCACTTGCCATTTGAGCTGGCAAAGTAGTTGGAAATGGTTATCACAATGGGTCCCAATGATTTGACTACTTAATTAAAAAATAAATAAATAAAAAGAGCAAACTTGCGGGAAAGGAAACGAACCTTGCAAATAGCCATGAAATCGTGATCGGAGCTCCGGTCTCCGATCCCAAGTTCCGGCACTTCATTTCCGAACTCCTTCTCAATAGCCGCACGCTTCAACTTCCCTACCAAAACCCCCGGCTTCTTCACAAAACCAGTCGCCTTCTTCGTCTTCGGATTCACCTCGATCTCAGTGCCGAGCACCTTATCTCCGCCGAGAAAATCCTTCACGAACGGCTCCACCATCAGCGTCGGATTCGCCGTGACCACCACCTTCCTCTTGCACTTGTCGAACACCTCGAAGCTCTCCGCCCTCACATCCGCCGCGTAAAACCTAACAAATCAATCACATAACAACTCAGAATACACACAACAACTACTCGTAACGAAGCAATTAGTTATGCATCCCTATCCTAAGCGCGTGTACCTGGGGAGGACGGCGCGTGAGGCTAGCTCGATGTCGCGGACTTTAAGGCCGGCGAAGGAGATGAAGATGAGGATCTGGATGCCGAGGGCTTCGGAGACGAAGAGGTACGAGACGATGACGAGCGGAAGAGAGAGAAGAAGCACGAAGCCGCGGAGGAGGCTGCCGGCTTCGATTGCGACGAGCATGAAGTAAGGGAAGGAGCTGCGGGAGATGAGGAGAGTGCCGTCGAGATCGGCCGCGATGGACTCGTACGACGCCGTTTCGCTGGTGTCGCACCGCGTGATCGACGGGAAGCTCCGCCCTTGCTTCCTCGACGCCATAGCTGAAAGCTCTCTCTCTCTCTGTGAAACTGAAAATGAGGGTTTTGAGGGTTTGGTGCTTACTTGTCTGAGAGAGGGGAAAAGCGCGCAGGGGTTTTAAATGAGGGAGTTGGGGGTGGAAATTAGAGTTGGTTGGGTATGGAAATTAGAGAAATTATTAGGTGGGGTCCTGGATAGATGTTGAGGTGGAAATTAATATGGTTGGGGTTAGGGTTTGAATATTTGATCTTGGTGCTATGAATGGTTGGCTACTATAACATGTATTCACAAGGTAGGCATGTCCAGGGCAACATGGAATGCAAGTGACTGAGGATAGTTACAGCTCTTTACAGTGAAAAAGGATAAAGTAGGTTAAAAGCACAATGTGTAGAAAAAGTTGCAAGTTAGCTAGGACGATGTGGATCGACGGGAGACCGACTGTCTGCATTGTAGACGGCAAGTTTTGTCGATCACCTAATAATGCGGTTTGATGATAGAAAATTATTCACTTATTTAGTTTAGATTTTTTTGATAAAGACCATGATTAACAGGAAAACAGAATTAACAAAATTAGAGTTCTTTTGGTCGTATAAAATGTGTGGATGTACGTAACATGTTTTGGTAAGTGAATTGCATTTGAGTGTGGGAGTCTATTTTTTTCAATTTTTGGAAGGATCCATTATGTTAACAAAATAATCTTCGGCTATTAGAATTGAATTGATAGTTTGTAGATTTGATCATATCCTAGGATAGTAGAGATTTGACTTACGGTGTAGTACTTCAGGTAATATTTGCTATATTCATGAGGTTAACTTTGCTGGGGAATAAAGCTACTAGCTATTTATGAATATTTCAACCTCATATATTCAATTCAAGTGAGGCTTAAATAGCCTCCCTGTGGGAAAATGAGTTTAAGATAGATATGTTGATGTTGAAGCATTAAAGATCGATGATAACACACAAGAGTCTGGGACCATTTGGTTGAGGGCAATGGAAGACTTATCCATTGATGAAAATTATATGACCTCTCTCGATCAAGCTTGAAGGGTCCAATGACCCCTCATATTACAAATCGATGCTCAGATGAAAATTACTAAAATCCAAAGAAAAGAAGTTATAAAATAATAATAATAATAATAATAAAATTAAAAAAAAAAAAAAAAAAAACTGAAGTCCAAAAGGAAAATGAGGAAAATGCAGAAAATAAAACTCTACTCCTAGGTAACCCTAAGATGAACCATGCACTGCCTTGATTGTCTTGTCACCTAAGATCATCCCGGTGTACATCGCAACAACCAACGCAGCCCCAACACAGGTTAGAGCATGTAGGGGTACTACTCCTAGCCAGCCTGGGAAAGGGTACCCTACCTCGAGACCCCCACAGATGGAGCCTCAGAGCCTCCCTCAGAATAAGTAGAGTACGTGCATGGACTCCGATAGAATCAACAGTGGTGCCGGATTGGCCTTTGGTGTGTTCCTCCGACCACAGGGCCTGTCGCGCTTCTTGTGCACCTTAGAGGAAGTGGTGACTATGACATCGAACAACCCTTCAGAAAAGAGCTCCAACCCCAAGCTTTCAAGTTGTAGTCCGACAAGAACAAAGGCAAGGCTATGTTTGGCCCTCTTACCCTCAGCCGATTCTTCCTCCTCCCTTGGACGCTGTATACCAGCAATCTGACCCAAGCTTAAGGAATCATCTAACTCAGATGCAGACATCACCTCTGGCAATGGTCGGATCTGCATACTCCGTTTCTTCATTGGATTTGGGAAACGTAAAGAGAGAAAGAGAGAGGGTGAAAGGGTTGGCTAGACATTTGCCCTAAAAACTAGGGCAGGAAGAGCCGAACCCGCTGCCAGTTCGAGATTTGGACCCTCAGTGCTTCCCGTCTCCACCTCCACCTCTCTAGGGCATCTCTCCCTTCCATGATTGATCATGGAACACTATCTTCACTTGCTAAGCAATCTTTCATACCTGAAATGTAGGGTGAGGATGTCCACTGGTGAGACTCTAACACGCTGATCCAAGTGTATTGGGTCGCTGATGGAGCGCACTTACTTCCCTATGAAGCAGTGTCGTCCGATCCACATGCAACACCTCACCAATCGTCTCCCCAACCAAGCCAACAATAGCCTCAGTCAAGATCGCAGGGGGAATGTCCTACAACTCCACCCAAATCCAAACAAAGTCCATCCTCACCCCACAATGTCGAAGAAGGCATCATAGTTGTTAAATAGAACCATGGCTCGTTGAAATCCCCAGGGGCCGCCCTTCTTCACCCTAGTCAGATCGCGCTCATGAGCGAATGTGAAGAGAAACTAGCCCTCCCTAAGTTGGATGTCCACCGTCCCTGTTAGATGCCACATTAATCTGATGGCGCTCCGAAAGGAGTCCACCACCACAGTTCGAATGTTGTTCCGTCTACCGACCAAGTTTAAGTTTCTTGCTAAAAATTCCTTCCTCGGAACATGGAGATTCCCTAGGTCCACAGCCTCTTCACCATCTTTGAGCGACAGTCGAGTCGCTAGTCTGGCCATCATCGATGCCATTGTTGCAGCCATAAAGAAGAGGACGCCGTACAACCTTGTTCTAAAAAATCCTAACCCTAGCAGAGCATAGATAAAGGGAAGGAGAGAGAGTCGCCGTATATAGACATACATGTAATTTTCATAATTGGGACCATTTGGCTAGATTTTGGTTTTACATTATGTAAATTTTTTTTTTTATCGGTTTGAACTTTGAAGAATATCGGAGAGCATTATATCAGTGAAAATTAAACTTATGTGTACAATTTGGAATCCCATTTCGAAAGAAAAATACACAAACATGAAGACATCACATGTGTTTTTCCGAGTTTATGTTTAACAGAGTATTTGTCAATTAACCTTTAGTCTATTAGTAAGATCGACATTTCTCTCCAAGTTGACAAACAGGGGTCCCAATTTCTTCTCCCCCTCCCTCTTTGACCAAGTATACCTATATGTAAGAATTTTTTTCGACACTCATCTTGTACAAACTCTTATGTTGTGGTCCTGGTAGACATGAGAAGACGACTTTCCTCTACGTAAAGGGGGCCTATTATGGACTAAAAATTCTCATAAACATAAATGCTTGAAGTATTGGGGACGTTGGAGTATTGGTGGAGGTTAGATCATCATCTTCCTGGCAATAGCAAATACATTTTCTTTGAGGGTTAGTTGGAGTAGTTGAAGCCTTGAGAAGAGTTTAAATGGTATTAGATATCTTCTGCTTCTTATTGGTGGCCATACTTTTTATTCCCATCACTTGGTCTACGCAATTTGAGCTATCTATATCAATTGTATGCACATTTTTGGAACTAAGATTACGTGCAAGAAATAATGCTATGATTTGTTTGGTTGCCTATTTTTGCTACATTATGAACTGTAATGTTAGGTATCCAAATTTAAGAATTGTTTTCGCTTTCGTTTTTCTGATATTTTATATTATCGATTGCATTTGTTTGACTAACAACATAAAACATACTAGACCATCTAGTCAAGATGCATATATTATGCAAAGCTAGCACACTAAGAAATGTTAATATAAGCTGCAAATCTTTGGTGAGAATTGATTAAGAGAGATGCTGATGACGGAATTTAAGTACACTTTGGCTTCACATGTTCATTGTACAGTGATATTTAATGTTGGCAAATTATGGCGACAAAGTTCATCTCCATAGGTAGTACGTTTTGTAAAAATGATCAAAACTTGGAGCTTTAAAAGGTTTTAGCGAACTTTTTTCGTTTTATAATACTCAATTCCTTCATAAGTAGGGCTCAAACCCTCTCAAATAGTATTCGAAACACACTCTCAAGTAGTGATGCTTGGATCCCTCGAGAACTGCTCGACAACCCTTCGAATTGTCATTATTTTTGAAAATCGAAAAAGCGAGTTGATTGTTCTTTAGAGGTCCAACTTTGGTCTAACTTTGAACCATATATTGCCTGTCTATAGAAATATATATGGTGAAAAATTTGAGGAGAGATTATTCAGAGCACCGCCGTGCACTTGCACCAACATAAATGAATGGTTAGATTGCATTAAATACACTTTTTGTTTATTAAAAATAAAGTTGATAATAAATATCAAGGGTTGAGATTATTTTATAAGGGTTGGGTCACTTACACCGTCGGTGCATAGAATAATTTCCAAAATTTGGGATATATTGAACACAACTTGGTCCTTGATTCATGAAAGTCAAAGTACAAGTCGGTGTTGGGGATTCAATCTGCCAAACGATAAATTCTCTGATCTATGCATGTGATTGTGTGCTGTCTTCAAATAGGAGGATTAAATTGGACCATGCTTCAATAAATTTCAACAATCTTTCAAAGACAGTATAAAGATCTTTTGAAGGATGAGCAGCTAGCCTTTCACTTGGAATCTTAACATACAATGGACACGTTAAATGGTTGTTTGGACAGATGAGAGTCGACAGCTGCTTAGAACTTGCACCTATCGGACAAAGTAAAAAAGCAGAAAGACGTGGAAAATGAACAAGCAAGCAGTCAACGAATCAAATCTAATATTTTTATTTTAAATTGATATTAATTGTAGAATAATTATTTCTTACACAACGAGCAATTTATAAGATCCACGTTTCTTTTTTCTTAATCCTAAGTGCAACACCATGTGAAATTACTATCTCATAAAAACATTTCATGCGCTCCACCAAAATTAGGTATTTTTCAGACGTTGATTTCTCTTCTCGTCCGGCGGCTCCTCCTGCGTTGGCGTGGGCTTCTGGCCTCGTCTGCGTGTGGCGAGGGCAGCTGGACGGGTCTTCTCCCTTCTTGGGATCGCGGGTTCCTCATGGCGGGCTTTGGCTTCTATTTCTCCTCTGATGGTGGTGGTAGACACATCGTGCTCCGTCACAGGCAAACTGGATCCGGGAGCCGGCAGTTGGTTCAAACTGATTTTGCAGGTCCACATCCATGCACGGCTGAAAGCCTCTGATCGTGGTGGTGTGGTTTGCGATTTGGATGGCGGGATTGGAGGTTTGAAGGATCTTCAACGGGTTGGAGAGTTGGGATGGAATTGGGTTGCGGGGATGACGAGTTTAGGTGGGTGTTGGCCATGGTTGCTACGTACTTGGATCCGATCGCTCCAAAGATGGTATGGTGTGTTTTTTGGGAGGCAGAGTTGGAGGTGGGTTGCGGCTTTGGCTAGCACGCAGGTAGCAGTGGTGTGATGGCAGCAGTGGCGGTGGTGGTAGGGTTGCAAGGACACCTTTGGGTCTGGAATGTGGGATGGTGTGCTCCTCTTACTGTCTGAGGTAGTAATTGGGCTTGGGTTTGGTACATGGACTTAGACCCAATCAGTGGACCTAGCTTGGTCCTTTTTTATTTTCTGGTTTTATTTTATTTTTACTATCTAATAATTAGTGGCACTATGCCGTTAATAAATCCCTGCAGTTGGTTAGTAGGACTAAGTGGGCTTTGTCTCGGTCTATGCACTCAATGTGCTTTGTCTAGCCTAGTGAGGCAGCGTGCCATTGTTAGATGGGAGCAACCTCCTAGTGGCAAAATGAAATGAAGTATTGTTGGATTTATTCTCCAACATCAACATTCAGCTTTCCTACTGATTATGGTAATTATTCTTCGTGATTGTGATCGAGTTATCTTTCCATTATGTCACCGCTATGTCAAAGCAAATGAAGTAACCAATAGAGCACTCTTTGCTAGTTGGTGCTTGTTAGAATACATGAATTCTATAGAGACTCCTGATATTATTTTGGAACATGCTCTTGATGATTATTGTAATCAGGGGTTTAGGCTCAATGTCCCCCTCTTGTATTCGGCAGTTTCATCAATCAAGGCTTGAGGGTACCCGTACCAGCCATTTATTTTCAAAAAAAAAAAAAAAAAAAACATTTCATAACCTTGACCTCGTTTGGGGCCCTCGTTTGGTTCGCAGAATGGAAATCTTGGGAAGGGAACCTTTATGTTTTCTTCTATCTGACACACCTAAGGAAATGAACAACTTTCATGCATGAAAGAAAAATAGGGGAGAAAATGGATTCTCCCACAACTCATGGGATTCATTCTCCCTCCTATTTTCCCTACATTAATTGCACTTTAATTGCCTACTTTAAATACCATTTTAAAGATTATTTTTACCAATTTATCCAAGAAAATTTGAATCTTGAATCGTTTATGTTTTGATATTAAGGATAATATTAAAAATCTAATCTTGCTTATACTTTCCTATTCATGCACAAACCAAACATTGGAAAGAAAAGTAAAATACATTTTCAGATTACTTTCCCGACATTCCCAAACATTGGTAGGGAAACTAGTGGGAAATTTATTTTACCATGATCAAGGTTCGAAAAATCGCTAAGCGCTAGTCGGGCGGTGGGCTGGGGAGGAGCGCCCAGGCGGCTAGGCGGGTGCCTAGGCGGTTTTGTATTTTTTTAATTTTTATAGCTTTTATTTATGTAATTAAAAATATATAAATTTATAAAGACTCAAAGAGTAATAAAATTGCACCTAAAAATCTAGAATATTCAAATTTTAAGATTCCTAAATAAGCATACATAAAGATTAAAGACTAAAGTGATAAAATTGCACCTAGAATGTTCAAATTTTAAGAGAGTCCTAAATAAGCATCCATAAAGATTAAAGACTAAAGTGATAAAATTGCACCTAGAATGTTCAAATTTTAAGAGAGTCCTAAATAAGCATACATAGAGTTAAAGACTAAAGTGACAAAACAATTGCAAGCCTAAATGGCTAAATCTCTAACTCTTCCCCTCCATATCCATCCAAGACTCCTTCGGTATCGGACTCAAACTCAACATCCTCTTCTTCTCCCTCCTCTTCCGTGTCCTCATCCGATACAAAATCTTCATCATGAAGCTCTCTTACCTCTACATTTCTAGAACTTCTCCTAAGCCCACTATCCACTCCCGAAGACTCTCCCTCCATTTCACTAATAATATCCGAGTCATCTTCTTCATCACCACCATCCACAATCCACCCTTGAGCCTTGCTAGCTTCATTACCAAGTAGCACATCTACACCCAACTCTTGAGCCCTTCTCTTTTTGTAGATGATCTTGGCATTGAATTGGACATAGACTAAATTATTCAATCTTGAAGCATCTAGTCTATTTCTTTTCTTTGTATGGATCTACATAAAATATATATATATATATATATATATATATATATATATATTGATAAGTTAGTAACAAATCAACCATTATGAGAGAGTATCCTTCTAGGCATTTTATCGAAAACACTTACTCCCTCAAAAGTACTCCAATTTCTCTCGCACCCGGATGAACTTGTAGTTAAAGAGAGTATTCTTCTAGCCATTTTTTGCAATTGGGGTGTTGCATTTCCATAATTGGACCACCATCCAACTACATATGCACAAAGCCACAAACAAAACAATAACAATAAGTACACAAAATAAATATCATGAGTTAAACAAAATAAATATCATGCCTTGTAATTTTCACAAAATAATGAAATAGTCTTAGTTTCTTACCCGGATCATACTTGTCATCATTCTTTGCACATCCCAACTTAACTATTGCTCTTCCAAATCCTCCCCCTTTGCTCTTATACAGCAACAATTCTTCATTTGTCATCACACTTTGGGTCTCAAGGTCATTGGGAAAGAACTTCTCCACACAAAGAAAGAACCCTTCCATGACAACATGATCATATTGAATGTTTTCATCCTTGTAGAAGTAATAGGGGTTCAAGAGGTAAGCCGCCAAATGTAATGGACTATCAAGACGACCACGGCTTTTCTCATCAATAATCTCTATAATTGGCCTCTTGATGTTTGAATGCCTCTTTAATGTCTTCCTTTGCCTTGAGTAATTCTCCATACAAAAAGCCCATTGATGGCTTTTTATCCCCATCCACAAGGCGAAGCACCTTAAACAAAGGAGCAAACACTTTCAAGCAAAGTGTTACCCCATTCCAAAAAGAGGTGCTCAATACGGTATTATATGCCGCTTTCCCCTTGGCACTCTTAGAATGTTTGCAAGCGGTCCAATCATCACAAGCAACCATACACCTCAACTCACTCTTCTTCTCCATCAAGCTTTGCAAAGTTAGGAAGAAAGTGGCAAATCTAGTGACTCCCGGCCTCACTATGTCTCTTTTCTTTGTATGCTTCCTCATCAAAGCCAATGTCTTGTGATGTGCATAGATAAAGATAGTGAATGCATTTGCCTTCTCAATCACTCCTTTGAATCTTGGTTGGTTACCAATCCCTTGAAGCATGAGATTCAATGTATGAGTGACACATGAAGTCCAAAATATATTTGGCCTCTTTATCTTCAACAAATTCCCCACCGCCATATTGTTAGTAGCATTATCCGTCACTACTTGAACTACATTTTGTGCCCCAACTTCTTCAATGCATTTGTCAACATATTCAAAGATATAAGCCCTGGTGTGTGATTGATCCGAATCTTCCCTTGAAGAAAGAAAAGTAGTGCCTTCCTTGCAATTGACACACAAGTTCATAATGCTTCTTCTTTTTCGGTCACTCCAAGCATCGGTCATAATGGACCAACCATTCTTTGCCCACTCTTCTTCATGCTTCTTGAGTGAATTTTTAGTCCTCTCAACCTCTTCCTTCAACAATGGCTCTCTTAGTTGTTATTAAGTTGGAGGTCGGTAACCCGGGCCAAATTGACCAACCGCTTCTACAAATCTTTTGAAGCTATCATTATCAATGACATGAAATGGAATGCTGGCTTCATACACCCACCTAGCCAACCATTGATGCACACTATGTGTTCTTTCCTTCCAAATGGCATCATTAATGTTTTGTTGACGCATCTTCTTGCTTCCATCAATTGAATCCTCGGGAGTGATTGAAGATGCAAACTTGTCTATAGGCCCAAGAAAGTGCGGCCTTTTTCTTGACAAACTTGTCCCTTCAATTTCTACATCTTCTACATCATGTGATTGAGAAACTTCAACTTCTTCCCTCACTTCCTTCTCATGCATATCCTTTTGCATTCTCTTAATTTTTGCTCCCTCTATTGTGGCTATACATTTGGCTTTATCGGCATCCGTAGAATTCTTGCATGAGGCAACATTCCCCTTGATGTTGGCAATGTGTTACTTCATTCTATGTATTCCACCACTAATTAATTTCCCACACAACTTACACTTCAACTTATCTAAGTTGTGTGGATCCTCCAACACCGCAAAGTCCCATCCAACATCGTTTGACCCACGCCTCAATGATCTATCCACTTCATTAGTAACATTAGATCCTCCGGAAGATGCCATCAAGGAATCCCTATTAATAAACAAACAATGATTTATTGATTTAACAATAGTGGCACTGTGGCAGAATGTATAATTGTACATGCATTAACTAATTTAACTCATTAATTCGTTATATATTTATATGCATTAAGCCATTAACTAATTGTCTAATTTAAGTCATTATAATTTAACTCAATGATACAACAGAAACATTGAGAATTTGAGATTATGAATTTCCAAAACAACAGACCTACTGCCTATAAGGCCACAACAGAAACATCCAGAATTCCAGATTATCAATTTCTAAAACAAATGCATTATCAATTTCCACATTCCCAGCAACAACTCGACAAATGCATTATCACTTTCCAGTTTCCAGCAACAACTTAACTCAACAAGAAGTCAAGAACATTATTAATTCCAGGCTCCAGCAACAAGAACAATAACATTATCAATTTCCATTTTGCAGCAACAAGCCAACAACTCAACGTCTCAACAAGATGATTATCACTTATTCACCTTCCAGCAACAACTTAACTCAACAACAAGATTATCAATTCTAGCAACAAGAAAAATAAGATTATCAATTTCCATTTTCCAGTAACAAGCCAACAACTCAACAAGAATAAAGATTATCAATCCCCATACAAAAAGATTATCAATTTCTCAGAAGTTAGAACTTACCGTGGAGAAGCTAGAAAATGGAGGAGCTGTGGAGCGGACGGGCGAAGAAGCTGCCGGTTGAGATAGTGGAGGAAGAGTCGATAGACTCGATACTGGAACGGAGGGGTGAAGAAGATTCCGATCTGGTTTCAGAGCTCAGCCGCGGACAGAGCCGCAGAGAAAAGAGAGAGCGACGAAGAAGCTGCCGGTTCCGAACTTCCGATAATCCGATCTGGGTCCGATATAAGCGAGTTTGAGCAGCGCGCAGAGAGCCAGAGAGAAAGAGAGAGCGACAAAGAGAAAGAGAGTGACAGCACGGAGGAAAGGCTCACCAGCGACGGAAAAGAGATCGAGCATGGAGGAGAGTCAGGAGACTGAGCTAGATTTGCTGCGTTTTGGCTTTAGGACGAACTGACTCTATTTTTTGCGGCGTTTTGGCCTTTGGACGAACTGACCCTATGAATTTGGGTCTTTAGGTCTTAATCTCACGAATTATAAAAAAATAAAATAAAATAAAAAAATCCTGGCTCACCGCGCCTAGGCCGCCTAGGCGCCCGCCTAAATCATAAACGCCCAGAAGCTCCGATTTGCCATTCCTCGAGACGGAGAGGCGCTGCCTAGGCAGGCTGGGCGGCCGCGTTTTAGAACATTGACCATGATTATGAGAAAGGCCAAGGAACCAATTTTCTTTCCGCAAACCAAATGAGGCCAAGAATATGCAAAGACAAATACTTGAAAAAGAATTTTTTGGATGCAATCTCAGGTCACCAAGCCTTGCACAAGAACTCATATCCCAAATCTCTAGCCTTATTTCTCCACAATTTCAACAGATTCACCCAAAATTTTAGAGACCCACAAAGCTTAATACCCCTAATTTTCAAAAATTCTTGTTTCCTTGATCCCGAGGTAATTTCTATCCCTATTCTTATGTTCTTATGTTATTGTTCTTTTTTTTTTTATGTCGATTACTTGATTTTGATAAACAGAAACCCAATTTCAAATATCATCTCTTCATCCATAATATCTATTGATTTGCTAGGCTTCTACATGAGTAAGATGATTAAATCCGGTGAATTGTGCAAATAGTGAAGATTGAAGATGTAATGACTTGGATTTTCGTTATTTAATTCTTGTAATTGATAATTGACGAGTTGTACGAATTATTGTGATTATGCTTTATTCGTATATTGTTTGTGAAATTGAATTATTTTCGGATGAATAATTATTCAAAAAACATCATTTTAGGGGACGCAGGTAGACTTTTTATTCATTGGGTTTCTCTAAAAATTTCCTTCATAAAAATCGTAGAGCATGTCGATACGAGTTCATGGACATGCGGAACGCGTAAATCAGAGTTCATACGAGAAAGTTATGGTCAGCGGAAATTATTTTCATTTTCAAAATTTTTAGTATAAATTTAGAAATTCCGGAAATAGTTCACACATTTCGAAACTTTCCATTTTCGTACTGTTTCCAGAAAATTCCAGAAACCCATTCTCTCCCAAGCTTCTGGCAAACCCGACCTGTACCCAATTTTCAGACCCACATTTTCCGGGGAACTCCAGCGACTTCAGGCGGCGGCACCTACCTAGATCTCTTCGCCTCCTCATCTTGGTCCTCCCAACAGTGGTCTCTAGCTGCGATTTACACCGTCCACGGTGAATGAAGCAGTGAAGTTCAACGCCGATTGACCCGGCAATATTTTCAGATTCCCACGACAGCAGAACTCGAAACTGGTCATGTTATGTTCCTGGCGACGTCCTCTTTCGATCCTTGGAGGTTTGGTTGGTCAATTTTTAGTGTGGAGCCGTAACTCAACGTGAATAGTGATTTTTGACTTGTGGTGGCGAACGGTGAGGATCTAAGCCGATTTGGTTTAAACTCCAGGTAATAAAATTACTCAACTTGGTATTCTCTACATTCTGGACGGCTAGATCGTGCTGGTTTTGAGTTTGGCATGGTGACTCGTCCGACCATGTCTGGGGCAATTTCGTACTTCATTATCATCTACTCATCGATATGGGCATTTTGATATATGATATGTAACTTTTGGAGATCGTTTGATAATGTTAGGGTTTTTCGTAATTTTGAATTATTTAGTTTTCGATCCGTGAAGATCCGACTATTGGATCGACTTATACTTTTGATATATCGATCCTAAAAGTGTTCCGGAGACTTTGGGTGGTCTCTGATGAAGTTTCACCTTGATTGGCGTTACTTTTGGAACTTTAATCGCTTTGTGAATTGTGTATTGAATTGAGATTGTACTTTCCTTAGGTACTTGATAGAGTGCGTTCTGTAAGTTATCTAGTTGTGTGAAGACGCAGTAGGAATTTTGAGGTGAGTAGTCTCACAATGTTCATTTACGAACGGAGTATCTTACTGTTTTGGTAGTTATTTATTTAACTGCAAACTATAATTGGTATTTGTGGCATTCCTGAGTAAATGACTACGTCTGTGTGTGTGTGTGTGTTTACGTGAAATATGTGTTGGTGGTTTTGTTATGATGCAAGCAATATTTGTGGGTGTGTTCATTATATTGTTTTGCACTACTAGAATTATGGCCTCAGACATCGGCCAAAAACCGATGAGAAAAAGAATTCCGACCGATGTCTTAGTGCCTGATGAGAAAGATCCGGAAAATGCAGACATCGGTTTTTAGCCGATGTCTGGTATAATTATATACATCGGTTCTTCATTATAAATCGATGTAAATACGTTTAAATTCAGACAAATTTGTATGTTTATATATTGTTAAACCCTCATATTTTTGCCTTTAATGCTTATAGAAATATAGATCCTACAGCCCAACTATACATTTTAACATCGTTATTTACTTAAAAACGATGACTGATATTGCTTCACACATCAGTCACCATGAACGTTTCTTGTTGTTCATGATTTAGACGTGTAATTTGGCTCATATTCTACCATTCCTAATTCAATATACACAATTGAATATTATATGAACCGATTTATTTACTTACATTAACATCAGATTCTAGGGAAAAAACGATGTTAATCATCTTATACTACATCGGTTCCAGTAAAAGAACGATGTTTAATGCTATGTAATATATCGAATCACTATAAAAAACGATGTCCATATATTTTCATAACATCGGTTTTCTTGTCCTCATCGATGGCAATACTTATATTGGACATCGATCTTTTTCTAAAAGACGATGTGCAGTAGCTTATGGCACATCGATTCCAACATAATAATTCGATTTCCTGTGGTTAATGGGACATCGATTTTGATTTTAGAACTGATGTATCTCTCTTACTGGACATCAGTTCTTATAGCTATAACTGATTTAAACTTTATACATAGACATCAGTTTGAAATAAGAGGATTGATGTCCACAAAATATGTAGCTGCTGCTATACAATATTGCAATATCCACAGTTGACCAAAGTGATTTCAATATATATTGGGGTATTTTGTCCAAAATCATCATCATTCACAGTTCACAAAATAGGCAAAACAAAACCCCAATTAACCTACTACAAGGCTAGCCTAACAATGCCTATATACAGCAATTTTGTTCATAATTGCTGCATTCACTTCATCTACTACAAAAAAAGTGAACCAAAAGCTATGTAGCCTGACTCAAAATCCTCATCCTAGTCAGAATCTACAACAAGGTCTGTAAGTAGTCAAAGTGAACCAAAATAGCAATCTAGCCTTACTCAAAATCCCCATCCTAGTCAGAATCTACAACAAGGTCTGCAAGTAGTCGGCCACCTCCATGCGCACCTCGTCAAGTTGTTGTTGAGTATATCCTTTCCGAGTCTTTACCGCCCACTACAAATATATATATATATACACAACAAACATATATCAATGTAAGTCATAATGAAATGCGCTAATAGTTAAAGAAACCTTTTTTTATTGCTTGTTCACCACAACAGCATATCTGCAAAGAGGAAACTATTGATGTATGTGTGCACTCACCTCCCACTTGTGCCTACATAAACATAGGTCATCTTAGTTGCAAGCATGAAAATTTCAAATCTGTTTGTTTGAATTGTGAATATGTAGCATACAAACCCAAACTCAAAACCAACAACAAACTGAATCTAATGAAGTGAAGTTTCAAACAAATGGTATCTGTATAAACAGTGGTATCCCTGCCCCTCTGAGTTTGTGATGCTTTAACCTCTAAAACCGACTTTTCTCATGCCAAAAGGGAGCCAGTACCCTTCACATATCGATAATAACTTTTTGTAAAACAACAGCATCGCTTTGAATCCGGGTAGACAATATCTAAGTAGTATTAAGGATACCTTGACAGAGAACTTTCTAAGAGAGAAAATAAAATCAAAGTACTAAAGAATGATGCAGGAGCAGGTCAAGGAGGCTAATTTTATATTGTAGTACGAACATGACACTTTCTCTTTCACCTTTCCTTTTGTAAGAGAAATAGGAACTTGCCTCAATGAATGAGCAGTGCATTATTAATAATGCATGTGAGTTCTCAAACTCAAGTTCCTAGGCTGGACTCCAGACCTAAGATATTCATGTAATTCCTATGTTCAAATCAATGATAAAAATAAAACGTAAAACAAGGATACCCATGGCACTTCCCCATCTCTCTATCAAGCTTGAGGGAACAGAGTACTGATCCAAGGTGCTAGTACAACACCCATTCTCTTCATCTTTCTCCAATACTCCAATGGTATCTGTATAAACAGTGGTGTTGTCAACAAAGTTCGGTTGATCACGGCAATTCTTGAATTCAAGAAAGCTTTCTATTGGTACACCAAACTGCAAGGGACTCAATATGAACTCCTGTGTAACAAAATCACTTCTTCTCAATATCTCTATCATTTTTCCATGTGTATCAGATGTCTGCATTCAGGAGGTAAAAAAAGGAAATTAAATTAAATAATAGAAATCAATCTCTTACTAGAAATTAAGCTACAAATTCCAAGAATACACCTCAAATCCAACAACATTTTCCACAAATAACATTATTGGAGGTTGCGAGGTGTGTGGTATCAACTCAAGAATCTGGAGAAATGAAAATGCCTGAGCATCACCAGATTGCTTTTGGAGACCTAACCATAAGTAGCTAGTGAAAATCATTGCAAATTAATGTTACATATCTGCAAAATAGGAGAGAAATATAAACTAACCTTGTCTAGTATAGGGTTGGCGAGGAGGAGACAGAAGCCATACATTCGCTCCATATCTATCGAGACCAGCTGCAGTAAGGATCTGAATGTTACCCTATACAAAATTATTTAAATTCAGTACAACATGAGCTCAAGTAAGTCTCACATAAACCGTGTCCCGGTACTTGAAAAGCCAAACATCAATAATTCAAAAAACAAAAGCAGCTTAAGAAAACACACATCGGATGCTTGACAACATGTGGTCAATGAACTCCTCTACAAATGACACTAATCCAAAGTTCCAAACTGCCCACTTTAAAGCAGGTTACAAGGCAAATACCGAAACTTCCAAACAAACGGCAGAAACCCAAGTAATGGATCATCTGAAGGAATGAATGCACCAAGTCCAATGTGGAGAAACATAACAAAATTTATAGTTTTGATTTCCAGTAGTCCAATGCGAAGTTGCTTTCCAGTAGTCCAATGGACTTCCAGATCTGGTACATAAATAATAAAAGATATCAAATTAAAATAGGTATTTCTAATCCACTCCACTGAAGAACCCCGGAAACCAACTTTCTGCTAAAAAAATTCAAATACACGAATCAAAAACAAGCTTTAATCGATCAAAACAAAAGCCTTCCCAGTGTTAAGGCTAACAAAACAGTAGTGAACTTCTATATATACATCAAATTCCAACTAATCTGAACACAACCGTACATTCAAAACCTAGATCCAAATCAAAATAAGCTTCGAAAATATAGGCACTCACCGGAGTTAGAGTATCAGTCTTGCAAATGGGCATCGTGTCCTCCATTTCTCCAAAGCAAAGAGACCTAAGTAAACCCAGTCAATTCAAATCAAACAAAGAACAATATCAGTGTCACTGACAATCACAAACAAGTGAATTCTTAGATCTTGAACAGAATCTTTCAGAGACTTTAAATAAAAATCGAAAGAGACAGAGAGGGAGCAGGAAGAACCCACAATATGCAAACCCAGAAACAAAGAACAAAGTGTGGAGGCCAATTGGACCTGTTGGGTGAGAAGCACCGGCTTGCGGCCGGAGAGAGCTTGCCGGCAAAGGCGATGACGCCTGTGAGGGGACATAGGCGGTTAATGAGGGAGAGACAGGTCAGAGGCAGCTCCAGTCGGCTTAGATCGGAGAATGAAGTGGGGGACTTGGAGCACGTCAGGTTGGAGAAGGAGGTCGGGGACTCGACGAGGGTCAGCTTGGAGAAGGAGGTCTGCTAAAGTCAAATGTTATTAACTAGGGTTTGAAAGTTTTAGAGAAAGCGAAAAAAAATACAAAGTGTTTGGGGGGATCTATCCTTTGCATCTTCCAGGTCTCTCTCATGGTCAACATTTGAACCTATAGGAAAGTCGAGAAAATACACATACACATTTGAATTATACCAGTTCATACCCAAAACTATTATTTACAAACTTAAAACCATTAGATATTACGGACCTCTAATATGCCATTTAAAGAAAAATCAAGGACATGATCCAACCGAACAAAAAACATAAACCATACCATCTATACTAGAGGTCTGTTCAAAGTTTGATGAAGCCTGCTTTCTCTTATGTTTAGCTGCTGCACCCTCCAGGTCTCTCTCCTGCTCTAGTTGTGAACCTGTAGAATATTCAGTAAAATAAATGTCAAAAATCCAGACAGTTCACATGCTCATCAAAGGAAAAAGCAGTGAATCTTGAATAAGGAATGATACAACAAGAAGACCACTTGCAAGAAATCAGAGTGAATCTAATATTAAATCAAATTCTAGGTTCATCACCAAACTAATTTAAAAGAATAGTTGCATTTTATAATCATTAGAATTGTCAAGATACTACAGTTTTACAGTTTGTGAATGAAAACCTTGTCACTCAATAAAATTGTCAAAGTATACTGCCCCTAGACGACCGCTTTGTGCCACAATTTCGAGATAAAAGTACAAGTAAATAATTAAATTCACACAGTTTTCATTAAATTATTTAATTCCATTTCAAACTCCCCCAGTAATCAACTTAAACCAAAAGGATAAATGAGACCACACCTCATGGGGAATGCCAACTTCTTGCAAATGCTCAGACAATGAATCACTCTGCTCAACACTAGTTGTGCCAACAAGTACAGGGCGACCTGTTTTGTGCATTCTAGAAATCATGTTCCGTGGTTTCAGTAATCACATACATAATTTGTGAGGGCCAATAGTAAATTCATCTATTATTACCAGAGTCTTGATAAGTTCAAACTGAAAACCAGTATTCACCACCATATGAATATTGCCTGAGAAGATGATAAAAATAGATACATATGAGTCAACTGACCTCAGATTCAACCTTCCTTTTGTCTACATAGACGAAAGCTGAGTTCAGAGTAACTATCGCAAAGGCATGAACAACTGGACCGTAATCAACATCAGTCCCACGAATATTATACAAGCAGCAAACCTGCAGAGTCATGGCAAAATCAAAACCATATCTCTGTATCCTATGATGAAGTGATTAAAGTTATACAAAACAAAAACAAAGTAAACACACAGAAACAAAGTAAATATATTAATGTATTTACACAGAGGACACACAGGACACACACACACAGGTCATAATGTATATATTAAGATAGCAACTTTCAAAAACTTACCTTGCACCATTATATTTTGGGTGCCCAAAGAAACCCCAGCAACTACCTGAGAGAAATTCACACTATCAAACACAGCAAGAATTCAAGATATCGAATCGAATTCAAGATACCCATTCCACCAAGTCAATACAATGAAAAACTTCAGTGCTATGCGCCATAAGAACTGTAAAAATTAATCACAAAATTACTTCCGATTCTCAATTTTAAAGCAAACCAGCAAAGCTTTAAATAAAATACCAGTAAATTAATTTGAAGGTCAAGTCGGAAATGCAAGCCACCACGGGTTCTGATATCTCCATGCCCCTTCTCTTCGCTGCTTGGAGAACTATAATTGAAAACTGAGAAAAAAACCAGAAACGAAATCAAAAGCCGTCGAATTAATGAGTGTGAAGATTTTAGTACCTTCGGCATCAGCGATAGAGATGGTGGAGAGCTGAATCGATCTCTGAGAACCTCGCTCACTGGGTCGTCTTCTTCTCTCTCCATTTTCCTCTCTTTCTTCTGATTCTCTTCTTCTCGGACCTCGACTCGGTTTCACCGTCGGATCCTGATTCCCGTCGCTTCCTGAGTCGGGCGCGTTTCCTCTCCCGCCACTCCACCTTCTGTTGGACGAGAAGCACCAGCTTGCGGCCGGAGAGAGCTTGCCCGCAGAGGCGATGGCGCTGGTGAGCAAGGTTTTAAATATCGGTATTGTTGTATATATCGGTACTTTGAAAAAGGGAGATGTCGGAAATATCGGGGATACAGGGTAAGAAAATGTCGTTTTTGAAAAAAGTAAATTTATTAGAAATTTAGAACTACATATAAATACATATGAATGTCAACTTCATCTACATCCAAAAAGAGACTCTAGGCGGTTGAAAAGCCGCTCGCTGGACTACGAAAATGCAATAATCAGACCAAGACATATGACCCATATAGTGCGAATTGTAGTGAGGAACATGATAGTTATAGATCTCTTTAGAGCTGCCGACTGTTTCTCCTATAAGGGGATAATAAGGATGAACCCAATTAGATGACTGATCATATACTTCTCCATATTGATTATATCCATAAGCATCATAACCAAATTGATTGTTGCCTTCATGAGATTCATTTGAGATCCCACTGCGCTCTGTGCTTAAACTGATTGAGTCAAAACTTAAGGCAATTGAAGAAACATCAGATGGGGTACTTTGATCATCAGTTGCACCTCTTGTCCTCCTCCCATATCGGGTCTTCTCTTGAGCACCATGGCCAGCTGTTCTCACTCCGTGGTCTTCATCTTGGGTGGTATGATCAAAATTACCTTCACATGTAAATTGGAATCCTCCATCCACAGAAGATTCTCCATAGTCATGTCTTTCACCTCCACCACCTGTTCCGCTTCCACCCTCTCCACCATCATCAGAACTATCTGGAGTTGCTGTACCACCCCACGCATCATCACTATCTGAATTATCTTCTGGGTTTTTAACAACTTTTTCAGATAAGACTCTCTCTACGTTGATTCCAGCATTAGTTGCAGTTTCTACAACTTGTGGAAGAGGTCTTCCAGCTTCATCATCGAGGTGTGCCGGCATAATCCAATCATGAAGTGGATCAATGCCATTATCAAGCGGCTCGCTTGCAACATGAAGTAGATCTATATAGTTGTTTTCATTGACCACATTATTCTTTGCCTGTTTATCTCGCAGCCGCAACTTCATGTTGTAGTAGCAGTATACAAGCTTTTCCAACTTCTGATATGCCAAACGGTTCCTTTGCTTGGTATGAATAATAGCAAATGTACTCGAATTTCTCTCACACGCAGAAGAAGAAGCCGTTTGTGCCAAAATACGCATTGCAATTTTCTGCATGTTTGGTGCAGAATACCCCCGTTGTGCCCACCAATCCGCTGTAAAGCTACTACAATGAGTTACTGCTATAGTAGATCAACATTTTCTATTAAAGAAATTATATGTGTGTGTGTGTGTGTGTTTTAATGTATACATATACCACAAACCTGTTTTTCTGGTTTCTCTTGTATTTCTTGCTATGCTTGACCCAAATGATTCCTTTGCATCTCTAAAGCATACAATCTGTATTAACCTCAAAAAAAAAAAAAAAAAAAACAGCCATATTTTTACCTCAAATTTTACAGATATTTCTTCACTTTATCGGGGATATATCGTAAATATCTAATATATCGGGGATATTTGACGATGTCGGAGAAATTTCGCAGAAACGGTGAAAGATAAGATATTTACCCCCCTAAATATATCGGTCCGTCGAAAAAAGGAGACATCGGGGGAGATATCGGATATATCGCAGATATTTAAAACCTTGCTGGTGAGGGGACGGAGGTGGTTAATGAGGGAGAGACAGTAGCCATGGAAATAGAGCATGAGAGGAAGGAGGCAAGAGTGAGAGAGAATGAGCTCAGGTCAGAGAGCGTCGAAGGAGGTGCTGGTGTCAATCGTAGTCAAAGTGAGAGTTAGGGTTCGAGTGAAAAAATAACAAGTGTGGGGGGAATGAAATTTTTAGTCCCCGCGTTTCTCAAAAGTTTCAAACTTAGTCCCTCCGCGTTTTTTCAAAATTTTTGAACAAGACTTTACACATCAGTTAATTTAACGACCGATGTTTATAATCACAATAGAAATCGATTTTTCACAAACTGATGTTAGCATGTATTTTTTACATCGCGTGCAATTCCGACCGATTTAATAGTGGTGATGTCTAATGGCATAATTCTAGTAGTGTTGGGGTGTGGCTTTTCGAGAAACAATATATTGTGGAAAGTGTTGATTTTCTATTGTTTTGAAAAGTGTTGAGATTTGTGGAACATTTTTAGCTAGGTCTTGGGCTACTTATTTAAATGTTTGGTCTTTGTACCGGGGGTCACAGAGAGTGATCAATTACGGAGAATCTTTTAGTTTATATTTGGTAACATTTTGGGTCCAGTGCAACTTGCTTAATGTTTTGGTATTTATACTTGGGATCCAAAGACTTGAGGTTTGAGGATCGAGGGTCATGAATGTGACCAAGACATGCTATCAGGAGCCAATCCTGTGGCTAGATTATTGGTTACGATCAGTTAGACCTCTAGTTTGTCTGCCTGGTTTTATTGTGTCTTATGGGGGTAATAGTTGAGGTTACTTGAGACTCATAAGTACGGGTTTGAAAGAAAGTCTCGAGAGTATTCTTTATTTTTATATTGTTCATCGGGGACTTTGGGTTTCATATTTATTTTGTTGAATGATCAAATAATGTGATTTTGTCACAGAGTGACGTATGCATCTCCTTTGAGGAAATCAATTATTGTGTGGGTTGTTTTCATTAAATTGAGAGCATCTTCAACAATGAAATTTTTTTTTTTCTAAGTTATAATTGTAAAACAATGATTAGCATGGTCTGTGGTTAATCATCGTACCGATATCATCTCAACTTAACCATGTCTCAACTGAATCGATCATCTATTAGCGGATGTTTGGTTTTAATTCAAAGACCACGATATAATTAGGTGTGAGCCACCTAATCTTTCCTCTCCAACACATCCACTAACATACAACCTAGCTTAGATATGCATGTGAAATTAATTAACAAATTAATTCTCTCATTTGAGATTTGGCCAATCAAATAACAAATTAATTGAAATATATTTGGTGATCAATTAAGGAACCCAAATCCTTTCAATAAAGTGAAATTAATTAACAAACAAGTTCTCATATTGAAGACTTGGCCAATCAAATAACAAACTAATTGAAATATATTTGATGGTCAATTCAATGAACCCACATCAGGTCCATAACGGCATGATTGGAGAGTGACTCTATTTGACATCATGCATGTTTAACAGCGACAAACGTGGCATGTGGCTACCGTTGCATTGATATTATCCAAACTTAATATCTTATTATTAGGTGTTAGCTTTATATCCAAAAGGCATCGGTATAATTATGTACGAGCCCCCACTTGTAAGTTTTTAAATGTTCGTCACTTTTCTAATGTATAGGTCATTTCCTTTCCTACATAAATAATAGAAAAGTGGAATATAGCTATAGGTTTAACAATTTTGCTCCAATAATACTAGTTATTTCTAATTTTTTATCAAATGATAAATTCACGTACAAGTGGATAAAGAGCAAAGAAAATAGGACAAAGAAACTATTGGTTATACTATTCAAGATTCATAGTTAAATATGGCTATGTTCAAGTAAACCCTAATTTGTGTTTGGCCCAAACTCTAGGTTACTTGACCTAGTGGTAATAGGGTTAAATTAGAAGGATCTAGATTCCTATTCAATGTACGATTACTTTCCTTGTATGATTGAGATTCTATGCATTGTAATCCTCTATATAAAGAGGCCCCTATTAGCAATGAGAATACATAGCAAATTCCTCTCAATTTCAGTTTCTCTACAACACATTATCAGCACGAAGCCCTAACCCTGAAACTCTAAATTCTCAAAACCCTCGAAAAAAAAAAAAGAGGTGCTTGTTAGGCTCGATTCATAGCCGGCCAGCCCCTGCAAGCGAAAAGAAAAAAAAACACTAGAAGAAGAAAGCTCCCTCGGTCAGAGACGTAAAAGAAAAGGGGGAGGGGTCACGGCTCACGAAGGAGGGCGCAAGTTTCAACATCTGCAGTCAAAGGCAGCAAAGAAACAAAAGAAAAAAAGGGAGAAGCCCGTGTCAGTTGAAGAAGAAAAAGAGAAGAAAAGAGTGGCGGGCCCAGAAGAAGAAAAGGAAGGAGGAAGCCACGTCCAGAAGAAAAGAAAGAAGTGGGCCCAGAGAGAAGAAAAGAGAAAGAAAGAAAAAAAAAAAAAAAAAAGGAGACTGAGCAGCCCATTGGGCCGCTGACATCAGCAGGCCCACCTCCTGCAACAGGCCCACCTCCTGCAACAGGCCAACCTCAGTCAGCTGGCCCAACTCCGGTCAACCCATAGGTCAACCTCCGGCGACCGGCAACTTTTCCGGCGACTTTTTCGGGTCAAATTTTCCTGCGACCTATTTCGAGGTATTTTTTACTAAACGTTCCAGTTTTTTTAGTGTTTTTTAATTTAATTTCTCTTCTTTTTTGGGAACTTGCAACCTCCCTTCTTCTACCACCCTTTATTTATCATAGGGGAGACCAAATTAAGCCGAATTGTGGGGGTTCGTGCTCACTCCAAACTTGGAGCTTGTAGAGTTCTCCAAACTTAGAGTTTGTTGAGATAAAACGATCGATTGCAAACATCATTGTTTCATCCAATCCAACCCCTCTTGGAATCGAATTTCTTGGAAACGACTACGCTCGGAAATTCCTAATTTCTTGGAAGCGACTACTCTCAGAAATTTTATTTATTTTCATGGTAGCCTTTTTCGCTCCGAAACTAACCCTAATTTCTTGTTCTCTTTCAGAATGAGTAAACTGAACAAATTGGACTTTGCTCCATTGGGAACAACTGGCTTTGAATATCACAGGTGGGTTCGTGATATCCGCTAGCATCTCAAGGCCGATGAAATCTTCGATACGATTCTCGAGCCTAGCCAGGACGTGCTAACTGTTGATCAAGCTCAAGCTTTGGAAGCAAATAGAACAGCCTTAGAGGCAAATAAGGCGAAAGCCATCATCCTAATGACTCATCATATGGATGATTCACTCCAGTACGAGTGTATGAATGAAGAAGACCCCAGAAGGCTGTGAGTCTCACTCGAAGATAGATTTGGCAACGTCCGTGACTCCCTACTTCCTGACCTAGAAGTGAGATGGCATAGCCTCCGCTTCTATGATTTCAAGTCAGTTCTTGACTACAACTCGAAAGCACTTCGCATTAAATACTTAATGGAATTCTGTGGTAAAAAGATCACAAATGCGATGTTGATTGAGAAGACTTTCTCTACTTTCCCTGTCTCTGCATTGATGGTTGCTAAGAACTATCAAATCGATGTTACTGCAA